>NC_091979.1:6597104-6599372 GCF_044704955.1 Pristiophorus japonicus
GAGCAACAAGGACAATCCACAGCATACACAGTCCCTGCGGCCAGCCCGGACAGGCCGGAATCACCTCAGGTGACAGAGACGCGTGCCGAGACTCAGCCTCCAGAGCCACAACTGCGGCGCTCCACGAGAGAGCGTTGACCACCCGATAGACTTAACCTTTGACACAAAAAGACATGAGGGGGGAGGTGATGTCATGTATGCAACCTTCATACAACCGTAACCTTCATGTAACTGTAACCTTCATGCAACCACACTGTACACTGTATATATGTCCTGATAATGCACACCTTGACCACAGGGGGTGAACTTGTGGGAGACACTCCTCACCTGGGCACTCAGGTATATAAAGGGAGGTCCCACGCAGGGTCATCACTTCCTGGTCCTGGGAATAAAGAAAGGTCACGCAGTGACCGTGTCTGCAGTACATGCCTCGTGTGATTCAGTAGCAAGGTGCAGGGACACCACAGAGAGCGAGTGAGAGAGAGAGAGAGAGAGAGAGAGAGAGAGAGAGCGAGTGAGAGAGACAGAGAGAGACAGAGAGAGAGACAGAGAGAGAGAGAGAGAGACAGAGAGAGAGAGAGAGAGAGAGAGAGACAGAGAGACCGTGAGAGGGAGAGCGAGACAGAGAAAACTATGAACAGATAGAAGCAGATGGCGACACTAAAGGAGATAGTGAGTAAAACATAAATAACAACAATAACTAGTATTTATATAGCACCTTTAACGTAGTGAAATGTCCCGAGGCGCTTCTCAGGATTGTTAGCTGATAAAAATTTGACACCAAGGAAAAATTAGCGCAGGTGACCAAAAGCTGGGTCAAAAAGCTTGGTTCTACCCTCCGTAAACTAGAGGTGATCCAAAACTCTGCTGCCCCGTGTCCTAACTCACACCCAGTCCCGCTCACCCATCACCCCCTGTGCTCACTACCCCGTGTCCTAACTCGCACCGAGTCCTGCTCACCCATCACCCCCTGTGCTCGCTGCCCCATGTCCTAACTCGCACCAAGTCCCGCTCACCCATCACACCCTGTGCTCACTGCCCCGTGTCCAAACTCACACCGAGTCCCGTTCACCCATCACCCCCTGTGCTCGCTGCCCCGTGTCCTAACTCGCACCGAGTCCCGCTCACCCATCACCCCCTGTGCTCGCTGCCCCGTGTCCTAACTCGCACCCAGTCCCGTTCACCCATCACCCCCTGTGCTCACTGCCCTGTGTCCTAACTCGCACCAAGTCCTGTTCACCCATCACCCCCTGTGCTCACTGCCCCGTGTCCTAACTCGCACCAAGTCCTGTTCACCCATCACCCCCTGTGCTCACTGCCCCGTGTCCTAACTCACACCGAGTCCCACTCACCCATCACCCCCTGTGCTCACTGCCCTGTGTCCTAACTCGCACCAAGTCCTGTTCACCCATCACCCCCTGTGCTCACTGCCCCGTGTCCTAACTCGCACCAAGTCCTGTTCACCCATCACCCCCTGTGCTCACTGCCCCGTGTCCTAACTCACACCCAGTCCCGATCACCCATCACCCCCTGTGCTCACTGCCCCGTGTCCTAACTCGCACCGAGTCCCGTTCACCCATCACCCCCTGTGCTCACTGTCCCATGTCCTAACTCGCACCAAGTCCCACTCACCCATCACCCCCTGTGCTCACTGCCCCGTGTCCTAACCCGCACCAAGTCCCACTCACCCATCACCCCCTGTGCTCGCTGCCCTATGTCCTAACTCGCACCAAGTCCCACTCACCCATCACCCCCTGTGCTCGCTGCCCCGTCTCCTAACTCGCACCGAGTCCCGCTCACCCATCACCCCCTGTGCTCGCTGACCTATGTCCTAACTCGCACCGAGTCCCGCTCACCCATCACCCCCTGTGCTCACTGCCCTGTGTCCTAACTCGCACCAAGTCCCACTCACCCATCACTCCCTGTGCTCGCTGACCTACATTTCAAAATTCTCATCCTTGTTTACAAATCCCTCCATGGCCCTCGCCCCTCCCTATCTCTGTAATCTCCTCCAGCCCCACAACCCTCCGAGATCTCTGCACTCCTCTAATTCTGCCTCCTGAGCATCCCTGATTATAATCGCTCCACCATTGGTGGCCGTGCCTTCTGTTGCCTGGGCCCCAAGCTCTGGAACTCCCTCCCTAAACCTTTCCGCCTCTCTACCTCTCTTTCCTCCTTTAAGACGCTCCTTAAAACCCACCTCTTTGACCAAGCTTTGGGCCCTTATTTCTACTTATGTGGCTCGGTGTCAAATTTTTAATTAAAAAA
>NC_091979.1:6599572-6652072 GCF_044704955.1 Pristiophorus japonicus
TGTTGAGAGCCGTTTCGGTACCATGGCAAGCACGGAAACCGGATTGGCGAGATTCAAACATGGAATTGCGGGAAAGATGGGCACGGGTTTGGGAGGCGACAACACATTTAAGGACTTTGGAGAGGAAAGGGAGGTTGGAGATGGGGCGATAGTTTGCAAGGACGAAGGGGTCAAGGGTTGAGGAGAGGGGTGATGACGGCAGGTTTGAGGGAGAGAGGGGGACATTGCCTGAGGAGAGAGAACTGTTAACAACGTCGGCTAACACGGGAGCCAGAAAAGGAAGTTGGGTGATCAGCAGTTTAGTGGGAATAGGGTCAAGGGAGCAGGAAGTGGGTCTCATGGACAAGATGAGCGTGGAGAGGTCATGAGGGGAGATTGGAGAGAAACTGGAGAAAGATGCGAGTTCAGGGCTGGGGCAGGGGGGATCCTTCGAGGAAGTTTGGCCCAGTGGGCTGGGGGAAGGGAGGGAAGAGGCAGAGGCAGCTGAATGGATGGTCTCAATCTTCGAGACGAAGAAGTCCATGAGCCCCTCACATTGTCTGAGGTGAGGATGGAGACAGGGGAGTGGGGTTTAAGAAGACGGTTAGCAGTGGGGAATAGAAGCCAGGGTTTACCTTTACATTCGAGAGCAGGACCCAATAATACGTTACATGGTGCAGCCAGATCTGGCGGTGAAGGGCCAAACCAGTTGTCCGTCAAATCCATTCAAGTCTGCGTCCCTTGGACTTACGGAAACGAAGCTCAGGGCTGTACCGGGGGAACGGCCAGGGTGGGAGAGGGTAACAGGGACAAGGGCATCGAAGGTGGTGGGGAGGGTGTGATTGAGCAGATCAGTAGCTGCAGAGATGTCATGGTGAGTGGAGGGCCAAAGGTCAATAGGAGAGAGAAACATATCGAGGGACACAAACAAACGAGAGCTGAGGAAGCTGGGCCAAGATGCTCTCGGTGTGAGTCAGTGAGAGTGCAGCTTACTGAAACATTTATCACAGAGCATGACTGAGAGAATGACATCAAATACTGATTTAATTTGGTAAGATTCCAGCCTGCTCATTGAAATTAGAGTTAAGAGTTTTACTGGCTGGGCTCCAGCACGAGCAATGAACAGGAAATATGCGCAATGCGGAGAATGGGGAGGGGAGGGGAGGGGAGGGGAGTAGAGGGGAGGGGAGGGGAGGGAAGGGGAGAGAATGAGAGGGGAGGGGAGGGAAGGGAAGGGGAGGGGGGAGGGGGTGAGAGGAGGGGAGGGGAGGGGAGGGGAGGGGGTGAGTAGAGGGCAGGGAAGGGAAGGGGGGGAAGGAAGGGGAGGGGAGTGGAGGGGAGGGGAGGGTGGGGGAGGGAAGGTGAGGGGAGTAGAGGGGCGGGGAGGGGAGGGGAAGGATGGGGGAGAGGAGGGAAGAGAAGTGGGAAGCAGGGGAGGTGAGGGAAGTGGAGGATATGGGAGGGGAGGTGTGGGGAGGGGACTGGAAGGAAATGGAGGGACGGGGAGAGGAGGGGAGAGGGGGAAGGGAGGGGAGAAGAGGGGAGGGGTGGGTTCATGTAAAAGATTTAAACAGAGGGTAGGTGCTGGGAGTGAGGGGGGTGTTGGGAGTGGGGGGGGAGGTGATGGGAGTGCGGGGGGGTTATTGGGAGTGGGGGTGATGGGGGTAGGGGGGTGTTGGGAGTGGGTGGGGTGTTGGGAGTGGGGGGGTGTTGGGAGTGGGGGGGGAGTTGGGAGTGGAGGGGGAGTTGGGAGTGGGGGCGGTGTTGGGAGTGGGGGGGTGTTGGGAGTGGGGGCGGTGTTGGGAGTGGTGGGGGAGTTGGGAGTGGGGGGAGTTGGGAGTGGGGGGTTGTTGGGAGTGGAGGGGGAGTTGGGAGTGGGGGGGTGTTGGGAGTGGGGGGGTGTTGGAAGTAGGGGGGTGTTGGGAGTAGGGGGGGGTGTTGGGAGTGGAGGGGGAGTTGGGAGTAGGGGGGTGGATATGATGGGGGTGAGAGGATGTTGGAAGTGGGGGGGGGTGTTGGGAGTGGGGGGGGGTGTTGGGAGTGGGGGGGTGTTGGGAGTGGGGGGGTGTTGGGAGTGGGGGGGTGTTGGGAGTAGGGGGGGGTGTTGGGAGTGAAGGGGGAGTTGGGAGTGGGGGGGAGTTGGGAGTGGGGGGGTGTTGGGAGTAGGGGGGTGTTGGGAGTAGGGGGGGGTGTTGGGAGTGGAGGGGGAGTTGGGAGTAGGGGGGTGGATATGATGGGGGTGAGAGGATGTTGGAAGTGGGGGGGGGTGTTGGGAGTGGGGGGGGGAGTTGGGAGTGGGGGGGGGTGTTTGGAAGTGGGGGGGGTGTTGGGAGTGGGGGGGGTGTTGGGAGTATGGGGGGTGTTGGGAGTGGAGGGGGAGTTGGGAGTAGGGGGGTGGATATGATGGGGGTGAGAGGATGTTGGAAGTGGGGGGGTGTTGGGAGTGGGGGGGGTGTTGGGAGTATGGGGGGTGTTGGGAGTGGAGGGGGAGTTGGGAGTAGGGGGGTGGATATGATGGGGGTGAGAGGATGTTGGAAGTGGGGGGGTGGGGTGTTGGGAGTGGGGGGGGGTGTTTGGAAGTGGGGGAGGGGGGGTTGGGGTGATGGGACTACGCTCGGTTATGGGGAAGAGTGGAGGGATTTGTGAGACCCGTTCTCAGAATATTGAAACAATACCTCAGGCTGGTTCAGCTGTAAAAAATAAACGAGGTGTGGAATATAAAAGCCAAGAGGTAATGAGGAGCTTGTACCAAACTTTAATAAGTCTTTCATTAGAGTGCTGTGCACAGTATTTGGGTGACACACCTCAAGCGTTAGAATGGCAGGCAGTGACTAGTGGGGTACCCAAGGTTCTGTGCTGGGGCCCCAGTTGTTTACACTGTACATTAATGATTTAGACGAGGGGATTAAATGTAGTATCTCCAAATTTGCGGATGACACTAAGTTGGGTGGCGGTGTGAGCTGCGAGGAGGATGCTATGAGGCTGCAGAGTGACTTGGATCGGTTAGGAGGTGGCCTGGTCAGTGGAAATATGAATGTAAAGAAGGACTTGAAAAGTGAGAATAATGCAGATTGCGAGGCGAAGTGTTTAAAATGGTGAAAAGATGGCACAGAATGGATAGAAGCAATGTGTGTCCCTTATTGGAGGGGTCTAGATTAAATGTAAAGAGATTTGGAACAGAGGGCTGGAGAAGCTCTTCACACAGAGAGTGGTGGAATTCACTCTCGGGATTAGTGGATGAAGCAGAGACTGTGTCAATATTGTAAGGGCTTTTCTCAGGGAGTGTTGTTGTGCCTTGGGTGTCTCTCTCTGGCCTTCTGCCCTCACAGCTTATGCCTGGCCTGTGAGGTACCCTGAGTGTTGCAAGAGCACCCCTGGAGAGACTGTGTCCACAGCTTATGAAGGGGGTTTTGAGACTCCTGCGTCCCCACAGCTTATGCCTAGCCTGTGAGGCACCTGTGAGTGCTAACCCCTTCTTCCCTAGCCTGTGACACACAGTTGAGCGTTTTCGAGGCGCTCCTAGCTTCCCTTACACGGTTCTGACATAAGACTCACGATCAGGAGATGTAATACAATAGAACTGAGACAAGGTGATTCCAAGAGGAACTTTAGGCTTCCAATTTATTTGACAAGGTGTATCTCAACAAACAGCAATACACCAACAAAACAATCCCCCTAAATCCCACTAAACGGACACAACGAAAATCTTTACACAAGTTTAGCAGTACAATGCCCAACCTCCCACCTTTCCTGGCCTAACTGAGTTGGGAGTTCCGGGGACCAGAGGTTATACTCACTACTGTGCCTTCTGCAGTCTGGTGGTTTGTTTCTTCTATCTTCGGTGTCTTCGGACACTGGTTTTCCTTCAGTGTCGAGAGTCTTGCTGGTTGTGGTTGTTGGATGATGAGGGCAGGGAACCACCCACACTACGTCAGAAACCCCTTTTTATAGCCAGATTATCCAGTCCGCCTCTCCTGCTGAAATCGATCCTTCCCATTGGTGGGCTTTGTGATTTTGAAAAATGCAGCAGTTTTAGATTATTGCGGGTTTTTTCCACTGATGTTAACCTACTCAAGGCTTGAGTGGGTGTTGATTGGGTTGGCCTCCTGTAGCCATTGTGTAGGCCCTTGGGTTGTTTTGGGTTCCCTAGTTTTCTGAAGATCTGCATAATTTCCCTCCATAGTGTAAACATGGGGAAGACAATAGTCCGATAATGGCTGTGAGTCAGTGCCACAGTTTGAGCAAGTGCTCTCCCATTGGCTTGGAAGCCCCATGCTTTGGGCTGACTCTGTCTCTCCATTGGCCCTCCGGTGTCCTCCCCCGTCCAATCACTGCTCTGCCAAAGTCAAACTGTTATCGGTTTCAATTCACAGCACAGACTGATCCCACAGCCCTTTTCCTTCTGGGTAAAATGAGGGGGTTTTTGTCCTCCCCTGCAATATTCAGGATTAGATTGGAGAGGTGGATGACGGAACAGATGGTTGAAGGGATATGGGAGCAGGGTGGGTGAGTGCGATTGGGAATATTTGCTGACGTGGAGGGTCAACGTCAGCACGGATTGGAGGGCCGAATGGCCCCATTGTAACCTCTCGGTGTGTTTGTGTAGCTCAGTGCCGATGCTGGAATAGACACCTCAGCTCTGCGGTTTGCTGATGGCTCAGCGATGAGAGGGATTCAGTGGCTTCCGTCGAGCGTCATCCAGGCAGCTCCGTAACACAGGACTCTGTGCTCTGTCTGTTCCCAGGGAAGCACACCTCCATCATCATCATAGGAAGTCCCTCGAAATCGAGGAAGACTTGCTTCCACTCTAAAAGTGAGTTCTCAGGTGGCTGTACAGTCCAATACGGGAATTACAGTCTCTGTCACAGGTGAGACAGACAGTGGTTGAGGGAAGGGGAGGGTGGGACTGGTTTGCCGCACGCTCCTTCCGCTGCCTGCGCTTGGTTTCTGCACGCTCTCGGCAACGAGACTCGAGGTGCTCAGCACCCTCCCGGATGCACTTCCTCCACTTAGGGCGGTCTTTGGCCAGGGACTCCCAGGTGTCGGTGGGGATGTTGCACTTTATCAGGGAGGCTTTGAGGGTGTCCCTGTAACGTTTCCTCTGTCCACCTTTGGCTCGTTTGCCGTGAAGGAGTTCCGAGTAGAGCTCTTGCTTTGGGAGTCTCGTGTCGGGCATACGGACAATGTGGCCTGCCCAACGGAGCTGATCGAGTGTGGTCAGTGCTTCGATGCTGGGGATGTTGGCCTGGTCGAGGACGCTAATGTTGGTGCGTCTGTCCTCCCAGGGGATTTGCAGGATCTTGCAGAGACATCGTTGGGGGTATTTCTCCAGCGATTTGAGGTGTCTACTGTACATGGTTCATGTCTCTGAGTCATACAGGAGACGCACACCGAGACAGACAGCAACTGTTGCTGGAGGACCAGCAACTCGATGAAAGGCGCACTTTGGTCTGCCCGAAACTTGCTGGTCTTCCAGAGCAAGGAGCTGTCCACGACCGAGTACTGCAGACTGGCACGTTCCAAGGTCCAGGACTACGTTCTGAGGGACGCACTAAAGCTTGGTGCAGCTGCTGCAAAGGCACGATGGGGAAGGGCCACAGTGCACTGGGTCATTGAATATATTTAAGGTGGAGATAGACAGATTTTTGAGCGATAAGGGAGTGAAGGGTTATGGGGAGCTGAGTCCATGATACATAGAAACATAGAAACATAGAAACATAGAAAATAGGTGCAGGAGTAGGTCATTCAGCCCTTCGAGCCTGCACCACCATTCAATAAGATAATAGCTGATCATTCCCTCAGTACCCCTTTCCTGCTTTCGCTCCATACCCCTTGATCCCTTTAATCGTAAGGGCCATATCTAACTCCCTCTTGAATATATCCAATGAACTGGCATCAACAACTCTCTGCGGCAGGGAATTCCACAGGTTAACAACTCTCTGAGTGAAGAAGTTTCTCCTCATCTCAGTCCTAAATGGCCTACCCCTTATCCTCAGACTGTGTCCCCTGGTTCTGGACTTCCCCAACATCGGGAACATTCTACCTGCATCTAACCTGTCCCGTCCCGTCAGAATCTTGTATGTTTCTATGAGATCCCCTCTCATCCTTCTAAACTCCAATAAAGGCCAAGTTGATCCAGTCTCTCCTCATATGTCAGTCCTGCCATCCCGGGAATCAGTCTGGTGAACCTTCGCTGCACTCCCTCAATAGCAAGAATGTCCTTCCTCAGATTAGGAGACCAAAATTTAACACAATATTCCAGGTGAGGCCTCACCAAAGCCCTGTACAACTGCAGTAAGACCTCCCTGCTCCTATACTCAAATCCCCTAACTATGAAGGCCAACATGCCATTTGCCTGCTGTACCTGCATGCCAACTTTCAATGACTGATGAACCATGACACCCAGGTCTCGTTGCACCTCCCCTTTTCCTAATCAGATCAGCAATGATCTTATTGAATGGCGGAGCAGGCTCAAGGGGCCGAATGGCCTACTTCTGCTCCTATTTCTTATGTTCTTATGTACACCAAGAGGCTGCAACCAGTATAAAACCCCCTCGGGCTGTATGACATAGAAAATGTTTTTAGTGAAAATGTACTTGTGCAGAGTAAAATTCCTCAATGAGCGACACTGCACTTTGGGGCCAGAAGAGGCAGCACGGGCCCAGCCCACACTGCGATATGTGGGCGCACTGGGTCCGTGCAGCAGAGCAGGTCTCCAGTCGTCCTGGTTAACCCTTGCCACTGGACCAAGACCTCGCTCTGTCAAGCCCCGTGTGGTGGCTGGTGTGCAACGGTCACCCCACGTTAAAACAATCCACACACAGGCACCTTCCACTCTTCAGGATGTAGTTCGGGATCTGGAATATTAGGTCCTTCATCGAGCTTTTTGGCATGGAAGCAAGTCATCCTCGATACGAGGGACTGCCTCTGATGATGATGACCTGCAAGCTGTTTGTGTAAATCGAGAACCACGTACTGCTTTC
Source organism: Pristiophorus japonicus (assembly GCF_044704955.1). Classification (NCBI taxonomy): domain Eukaryota; kingdom Metazoa; phylum Chordata; class Chondrichthyes; family Pristiophoridae; genus Pristiophorus; species Pristiophorus japonicus. Next base: position 6,606,535 of record NC_091979.1, read on the forward strand.
ATCTGTATTGTGCTATATGTAACATGATTTGTGGATGGTACTGTTATGTACCCTGAAAACTAATGCAGTGTATTTTGCCAGAAGTCTATGAATCAAGTATATTTTTACCAAAGTTGGTTCAGCGATGAGAGGTCAAGTGGGCCAGCCTGAGGTATGAATGTCGGGAAAGGGGACACAGCAGTTCGACCTTTAGCCTGCACCCGGTGAATGAGAGGATTGTGGGAGAGTCGCACAGTCAGATGGCGTGTGTTAACCCGCGGAGGGGAAAGGAGCTCTCCCCAGAGGGAGCCCCGTAGACATTTCCTACTGTTGGTACGGCAGCAATGGAGTGGCCCTGACCAGGACAAGGATCTCCCTCACTTTATACATTTGCTAAAGCGTCGCAGGCCAATTTTTTAAAAGCTTAATTCTTGGGATATGGGTAAGGCCAGCATTTATTGCCCATCCCTAGTTGCCCCTTGAGAAGATGATGGTGAGCTGCCTTGAACCGCTGCAGTCCGTGTGGTGAAGGTGCTCCCACAGTGCTGTTAGGGAGGGAGTTCCAGGATTTTCACCCAGCGACGATGAAGGAACGGCCGATATATTTACAAGTCAGGATGGTGTGTGACTGGGAGGGGAACGTGGAGGTGGTGGTGTTCCCATGCTCCTTGTCCTTCTAGGTGGTAGAGGTCGCGGGTTTGGGAGGTGCTGTCGAAGAAGCCTTGGCGAGTTGCTGCAGTGCATCTTGTAGATGGTACACACTGCAGCCAGGGGGCGCCGGTGGTGGAGGGAGTGAGTGTTGAAGGTGGTGGATGGGGGGCCGATCAAGTGGCTGCTTTGTCCTGGATGGTGTCGAGCTTCGAGTGTTGTTGGAGCTGCACTCATCCAGGCAAGTGGAGAGTGTTCCATCACACTCCTGACTTGTGCCTTGTAGATGGTGGGAAGGCTTTGGGGAGTCAGGAGGTGAGACACTCGCCGCAGAATACCCAGCCTCTGACCTGCTCTTGTAGCCACAGTATTTATGTGGCTGGTCCAGTTAAGCTTCTGGTCAATGGTGACCCCCAGGATGTTGATGGCGGGGGATTCGGTGATGGTAATGCCGTTGAATATCAAGGGGCGGTGGTTAGACTCTCGCTTGTTGTGGACAGGACATACCTGGGCAGTTTTCCACATTGTTGGGTAGATGCCAGTGTTGTAGCTAGACTGGAACAGCTTGGCTAGAGGCGCGGCTAGTTCTGGAGCACAAGTCTTCAGCACGACAGCCGGGATGTTGTTGGGGCCCATAGCCTTTGTGTATCCAGTACGCTCAGCAGCTGCTTGATATCACGTGGGGTGAATCGAATTGGCTGAAGATTGGCTTCTGTGAAGGTGGGGACCTCAGGAGGAGGCCGATATGGATCATCCACTCAACAGCTCTAGCTGAAGAAAGTTTCGGATTTGGGTTCATTGGAAGGGTTGGCAGGGAGCTATACTCTGTATCTAACCCATGCTGTACCTGCCCTGGGAGTGTTTGATGGGACAGTGTAGAGGGAGCTTTACTCTGTATCTAACCCCATGCTGTACCTGCCCTGGGAGTGTTTGATGGGACAGTGTAGAGGGAGCTTTACTCTGTATCTAACCCGTGCTGTACCTGCCCTGGGAGTGTTTGATGGGACAGTGCAGAGGGAGCTTTACTCTGCATCTAACCCCATGCTGTACATGCCCTGGGAGTTTTTGATGGGACAGTGTAGAGGGAGCTTTACTCTGTATCTAACCCGTGCTGTACCTGCCCTGGGAGTGTTTGATGGGACAGTGTAGAGGGAGCTTTACTCTGTATCTAACCCGTGCTGTACCTGCCCTGGGAGTGTTTGATGGGACAGTGTAGAGGGAGCTTTACTCTGTATCTAACCCCGTGCTCTACCTGCCCTGGGAGTGTTTGATGGGACAGTGTAGAGGGAGCTTTACTCTGTATCTAACCCGTGCTGTACCTGCCCTGGGAGTGTTTGATGGGACAGTGTAGAGGGAGCTTTACTCTGCATCTAACCCCATGCTGTACATGCCCTGGGAGTTTTTGATGGGACAGTGTAGAGGGAGCTTTACTCTGTATCTAACCCGTGCTGTACCTGCCCTGGGAGTGTTTGATGGGACAGTGTAGAGGGAGCTTTACTCTGTATCTAACCCGTGCTGTACCTGCCCTGGGAGTGTTTGATGGGACAGTGTAGAGGGAGCTTTACTCTGTATCTAACCCCGTGCTCTACCTGCCCTGGGAGTGTTTGATGGGACAGTGTAGAGGGAATTTTACTCTGTATCTAACCCGTGCTGTACATGGCCTGGGAGTGTTTGATGGGACAGTGTAGAGGGAGCTTTACTCTGTATCTAACCCGTGCTGTACCTGCCCTGGGAGTGTTTAATTGGGTGTTCCATTTTGCAACATATTTCGGATTCTAGTGAAGGTATGAAACTCACTTAAAAAAAGGTGTAAAAAGGTAATGTTATTAAATAATAATAATTAATGTTAATATTATTAAATATTAGCATGGACATGATGGGCCAAAATGGCCTCTTTCTGCTCTGTAAATTTCTATGTTTCTATGTTTCTAATACAAGTGATGAAAATTGTCATGCTCAGTAATACTATTTGAAGTTTATTTGTGTTGTTTTATTGCTGCGTTGCTCCTTGCCCATTGACAGCCATCATTCTGTGTCACCCACTGGGACCAGGAGCCTTGACCTATCGGCCACTCCTCCCCTAACGCTCGACTCCGGGATGTCGCTGCTGCCCTTGTGCAGGTGTGGAATTCCGGGACTGAGGGGAGCCAGGGTCAGAGCCTTTCACCAATGTTCGTCCTGGCAATAGCCGTCCGTTTGCTTCAGTATGTGGAGCGGCTACAAAAACTAGGATTATTTCGAGGAAGAGCAGGGGGAGTTATTCCCAGTGTCCTGGGGCCAATATTTATCCCTCAATCGACATAACAGATTATCTGGTCATTGTCACATTGCTGTTTGTGGGAGCTTGCTGTGCGCAAATTGGCTGCCGCGTTTCCCACATTACAACACTTCAAACAAAAAAGTACTTCATTGGCTGTAAAGCGTTTGGGACGTCGTGAGAGGCGCTATAGAAATGCAAATCTTTCGTTTTCCCTTAGAGCAGACGTGGTTAACAGGAGATTTAATTGTTCAAAATTATGAAGGGTTTTGTTGGAGTGGATAGGGAGAAACTGTGTGTTTACGCAGCGAGTTGTTGTGATCGGGAACGCGCTGCCTGAAAGGGCGGTGGGAGCAGATTCAATAGTCACTTTCAAACCGGGAATGGGATAAATACTTGACGGGGGACAAATTTTCAGAGCTATGGGGGAAAGAGCGGGGGTAGTGGGACTAAAAGAAAGAAAGACTTGCATTTATATAGCACCTTTCACAACCACCGGACATCTCAAAGCACTTTACAGCCAATGAAGTACTTTTGGAGTGTAATCACTGTTGCAATAACAACACAAGAATATAAGAAATAGGAACAGGAGTAGGCCATTCGGCCCCTCGAGCCTGCTCCACCATTTAATACGATCATGGCTTATCCGATCATGGACTCAGGTCCACTTCCCTGCCCGCTCCCCATAACCCTTTATTCCCTTATTGTTTAAGAAACTGTCTATTTCTGTCTTAAATTTATTCAATGTCCCAGCCTCCACAGCTCTCTGAGGCAGTGAATTCCACAGATTTACAACCCTGTGAGAGAAGAAATTCCTCCTCATCTCAGTTTTAAATGGGCGGCCCCTTATTCTAAGATCATGCCCCCTAGTTCTAGTCTCCCCCATCAGTGGAAACATCCTCTCTGCATCCACTTTGTCGAGCCCCCTCATAATCTTATACATTTCGATAAGATCACCTCTCATTCTTCTGAATTCCAATGAGTAGAGGCCCAACCTCCTCAACCTTTCCTCATAAGTCAACCCCCTCATCCCCGGAATCAACCGAGTGAACCTTCTCTGAACTGCCTCCAAAACAAATATATCCTTTCGTAAATATGGAAACCAAAACTGCACGCAGTACTCCAGGTGTGGCCTCACCAATACCCTGTATAACTGGAGCAAGACTTCCCTGCTTTTATACTCCATCCCCTTTACAATAAAGGCCAAGATTCCATTGGCCTTCCTGATCACTTGCTGTACCTGCATACTATCCTTTTGTGTTTCATGCACAAGTACCCCCAGGTCCCGCTGTACTGCAGCACTTTGCAATTTTTCTCAATTTAAATAATAACTTGCTCTTGGATTTTTTTCTGCCAAATTGCATAACCTCACACTTTCCAACATTATACTCCATCTGCCAAATTTTTGTTCGCTCACTTGGCCTGTCGATGTTGTTGAGGAGGAGGTGGGAGTCTGGGGTCGGAGCGGCCTATAAGGGATGTCCCTGATGACTACGTGTGCGGGAAGTGTGTCCGCCTGCAGCTCCTGATGGACCGCATTGTGGCACTGGAGCTGTGGGTGGATTCACTCTGGAGCATGCACGAGGCTGAGAATGACGTGAATAGCACGTTTAGTGAGTTGGTCTTACCGCAGGAAAAGGGTCCACAGCCAGATAGGGAATGGAAGACCAACAGGAAGAGCAGTGCAAGGAAGGTAGTGCAAGGGTCCCCTGCGGTCATCCCTCTGCAAAACAGATACACTGCTTTGGGTACTGTTGAGGGGGGTGACTCACCAGGGGAGGGCAGCAGCAGCCAAGTTCATGGCACCGTGGGTGGCTCTGATGCACAGGAGGGCAGGAAAAAGAGTGGGAGAGCGATAGTGATAGGGGATTCAATTGTAAGGGGAATAGATAGACATTTCTGCAGCCGCAACCGAGATTCCAGGATGGTATGTTGCCTCCCTGGTGCAAGGGTCAAGGATGTCTCGGAGCGGGTGCAGGACATTCTGAAAAGGAAAGGTGAATAGTCAGTTGTCGCGGTGCATATAGGTACCAACGTTATAGGTAAAAAAAAGGGATGAGGTCCTACAAGACGAATTTAGGGAGCGAGGAGCTAAATTAAAATGTAGGACCTCAAAAGTAGTAATCTCGGGATTGCTACCAGTGCCACGTGCTGGTCAGAGTAGGAATCGCAGGATAGCTCAGATGAATACGTGGCTTGAGGAGTGGTGCAGCAGGGAGGGATTCAAATTCCTGGGACATTGGAACCGGTTCTGGGGGAGGTGGGACCAGTACAAACCGGACGTTCTGCACCTGGGCAGGACCGGAACCAATGTCCTAGGGGGAGTGTTTGCTAGTGCTGTTGTGGAGGAGTTAAACTAATATGGCAGGGGCATGGGAACCTATGCAGGGAGACAGAGGGAGACAAAAAGGAGGCAAAAGCAAAAGACAGAAAGGAGAATAGTAAAAGTGGAGGGCAGAGAAACCCAAGGCAAAAAACAAAAAGGGCCACATTACAGCAAAATTCTAAAGGGGTAAAGTGTTTTAAAAAGACAAGCCTGAAGGCTCTGTGCCTCAATGCGAGGAGTATTCGGAATAAGGTGGACGAATTAACTGCGCAAATAGCAGTTAACGGATATGATGTAATTGGCATCACGGAGACATGGCTCCAGGGTGACCAAGGCTGGGAACTCAACACCCAGGGGTATTCAACATTTAGGAAGGATAGACAGAAAGGAAAAGGAGGTGGGGTGGCATTGCTGGTTAAAGAGGAAATTAATGCAATAGTAAGGAGGGACATTAGCCTGGATGATGTGGAATCGGTATGGGTGGAGCTGCGGAATACCAAAGGGCAGAAAACGCTATTGGGAGTTGTGTACAGACCACCAAACAGTAGTAGTAAGGTTGGGGACAGCATTAAACAAGAAATTAGGGATGCATGCAATAAAGGTACAGCAGTTATCATGGGCGACTTTAATCTACATATTGACTGAGCTAACCAAACTGGTAGCAATGCGGTGGAGCAAATTTCCTGGAGTGTATTAGGGATGGTTTTCTCGACCAATATGTCGAGGAACCAACTAGGGAGCTGGCCATCCTAGACTGGGTGATGTGTAATGAGAAAGGACTAATTAGCAATCTTGTTGTGCGAGACCCCTTGGGGAAGAGTGACCATAATATGGTAGAATTTTTTATTAGAATGGAGAGTGACACAGTTAATTCAAAAACTAGGGTCCTGAACTTAAGGAAAGGTAACTTCGATGCTTTGAGGCATGAATTGGCTAGAATAGACTGGCAAATGATACTTCAAGGGTTGACGGTGGATAGGCAATGGCAAACATTTGAAGATCACATGGATGAACTTCAGCAATTGAGGCCTTAAACAATTATTTTGCTTCGGTCTTCACAGTGGAAGACACAAAAACCATGCCAAAAATTGCTGGTCACAGGAATGTGGGAAGGGAGGACCTTGAGACAATCACTATCACGAGGGGGGTAGTGCTGGACAGGCTAATGAGACTCAAGGTAGACTGAAATGCATCCCAGGGTATTAAAAGAGATGGCGGAAGTTATTGCAGATGCATTCGTTATGACCTACCAAAATTCTCTGGACTCTGGGGAGGTACCAGCGAATTGGAAAGCAGCTAATGTAACGCCTCGGTTTAAAAAAGGGGGCAGACAAAAGGCAGGTAACTATAGGCTGGTTAGTTTAACATCTGTAGTGGGGAAAATGCTTGAAACTATCATTAAGGAAGAAATAGCGGGACATCTAGATAGGAATAGTGCAATCAAGCAGACGCAGCATGGATACATGAAGGGGAAATCATGTTTAACTGGAATTCTTTGAGGATATAACGAGCATGGTGGATAGAGGTGTACTGATGGACGTGGTGTATTTAGATTTTCAAAAGGCATTCGATAAGGTGCCACACAAAAGGTTACTGCAGAAGATAAAGGTACGCGGAGTCAGAGGAAATGTATTAGCATGGATAGAGAATTGGCTGGCTAACAGAAAGCAGAGAGTCGGGATAAATGGGTCCTTTTCGGGTTGGAAATCGGTGGTTAGTGGTGTGCCACAGGGATCGGTGCTGGGACCACAACTGTTTACAATATACATAGATGACCTGGAAGAGGGGACAGAGTGTAGTGTAACAAAATTTGCAGATGTAACTAAGATTAGTGGGAAAGCCGGTTGTGTAGAGGACACAGAGAGGCTGCAAAGAGATTTAGATAGGTTAAGCGAATGGGCTAAGGTTTGGCAGATGGAATACAATGTCGGAAAGTGTGAGGTCATCCAGCTTGGGAAAAAAAACAGTAAAAGGGAATATTATTTGAATGGGGAGAAATTACAACATGCTGAGGTGCAGAGGGACCTGGGGGTCCTTGTGCATGAATCCCAAAAAGTTAGTTTGTAGGTGCAGCAGGTAATCAGGAAGGCGAATGGAATGTTGGCCTTCATTGCGAGAGGGATGGAGTACAAAAGCAGGGAGGTCCTTCTGCAACTGTATAGGGTATTGGTGAGGCCGCACCTGGAGTACTGCATGCAGTTTTTGTCACCTTACTTAAGGAAGGATATACAAGCTTTGGAGGGGGTACAGGGACGATTCATGAGGCTGATTCCGGAGATGAGGGGTGATCTTATAGAAACATTTAAAATAATGAAAGGGATAGACAGGATAGAGGCAGAGAGATTGTTTCCACTGGTCGGGGAGACTAGAACTAGGGGGGCACAGACTCAAAATATGGGGGAGCCAATTTAAAACCGAGTTGAGAAGGAATTTCTTCTCCCAGAGGGTTGTGAATCTGTGAAATTCTCTGCCCAAGGAAGCAGTTGAGGCTAGCTCATTGAATGTATTCAAGTCACAGATAGATAGATTTTTAACCAATAAGGGAATTAAGGATTATGGGGAGCGGGCGGGTAAGTGGAGCTGAGTCCACGGCCAGATCAGCCATGATCTTGTTAAATGGCGGAGCAGGCTCGAGGGGCTAGATGGCCTACTCCTGTTCCTAATTCTTATGTTCTTATTGTACATCCCTGTCTGGAGTAAAAATAAAATGGGGAAGGTGGCTCAACCTTGGCAAACAAGGGAAATTAAGGATAGTGTTAAATCCAAGGAAGAGGCATATAAATTGGCTAGAAAAAACAACAAACCTGAGGACTGGGAGAAATTTAGAATTCAGCAGAGGAGGACAAAGGGTTTAATTAAGAGGGGGAAAATAGATTACGAGAAGAAGCTTGCCGGGAACATAAAAACTGACTGGAAAAGCTTCTATAGATATGTGAAGAGAAAAATATTCGTGAAGACAAACGTAGGTCCCTTGCAGTCAGATTCAGGTGAATTTATAATGGGGAAACAAAGAAATGGCAGGCCAATTGAACAAATACTTTGGTTCAGTCTTCAAGAAGGAAGACACAAACAACCTTCGGGAAGTACTAGGGGACAGTGGGTCTAGTGAGAAGGAGGAACTGAAGGATATCCTTATTAGGCGGGAAATTGTGTTAGAGAAATTGATGGGATTGAAGGCCGATAAATCCCCGGGGCCTGATAGTCTGCATCCCAGAGTACTTAAGGAAGTGCCCTTAGAAATAGTGGATGCATTGGTGATCATTTTCCAACAGTCTATCGACTCTGGCTCAGTTCCTATGGACTGGAGAGCAGCTAATGTAACACCACTTTTTAAAAAGGGAGGGAGAGAGAAAACGGGTAATTATAGACCGGTTAGCCTGACATCGGTGGTGGGGAAAATGTTGGAATCAATTATTAAGGATGAAATAGCAGCGCATTTGGAAAGCAGTGACATAGAAACATAGAAACATAGAAAATAGGTGCGGGAGTAGGCCATTCGGCCCTTCTAGCCTGCACCGCCATTCAATGAGTTCATGGCTGAACATGTAACTTCAGTACCCCATTCCTGCTTTCTCGCCATACCCCTTGATCCCACTAGTAGTAAGGACTTCATCTAACTCTTTTTTGAAAATATTTAGTGAATTGGCCTCAACAACTTTCTGTGGTAGAGAATTCCACAGGTTCGCCACTCTCTGGGTGAAGAAGTTTCTCCTCATCTCGGTCCTAAATGGCTTACCCCTTATCCATAGACTATGACCCCTGGTTCTGGACTTCCCCAACATTGGGAACATTCTTCCTGCATCTAACCTGTCCAGTCCCGTCAGAATTTTAAACGTTTCTATGAGATCCCCTCTCATTTTTCTGAACTCCAGTGAATACAAGCCCAGTTGATCCAGTCTTTCTTGATATGTCAGTCCCGCCATCCCGGGAATCAGTCTGGTGAACCTTCGCTCCACTCCCTCAATAGCAAGAACGTCCTTCCTCAGATTAGGAGACCAGAACTGTGCACAATACTCCAGGTGTGGCCTCACCAAGGCCCTGTACAACGGTAGGAACACCTCCCTGCCCCTGTACTCAAATCCCCTCGCTATAAAGGCCAACATGCCATTTGCTTTCTTAATCACCTGCTGTACCTGCATGCAAACCTTCAATGACTGATGTACCATGACACCCAGGTCTCGTTGCACCTCCCCTTTTCCTAATCTGTCACCATTCAGATAATAGTCTGTCTCGATGTTTTTACCACCAAAGTGGATAACCTCACATTTATCCACATTATACTTCATCTGCCATGCATTTGCCCACTCACTTAACCTATCCAAGTCACTCTGCAGCCTCACAGCATCCTCCTCGCAGCTCACACTGCCACCCAACTTAGTGTCATCCGCAAATTTGGAGATACTACATTTAATCCCCTCGTCTAAATCATTAATGTACAGTGTAAACAGCTGGGGCCCCAGCACAGAACCTTGCGGTAACGCACTAGTCACTGCCTGCCAAGTTTCCAGTTTGGTGTGGTCGGGACTCAGCGGCAGCAGGGGGAAGGACCGCTGCGTGGAGGCAGATCTAAACCCGACAGTAAGTACGAAGACCTGCAAAAAAAGGTTAATGAACAACTTAAAAAATTTTTTTACAGCATTTTACCTGTATGGGCTCCCCTGAAGGTCTCCTGGTGGGTTTTTTTTTTGGTGATGATTTTCATTTTCAGGTCTTCCACCCTCCCTGTGCCCGACTCCATCCTCAGCAGCACTTGGGCGACAATTGCACTTGCCGCCGAGATTGAGAGCGCCCGCCCACTGCCGCCCAGATTGACCACGTAAGCCGTTATTTGGTCGCCGGGCAGTACTGCCATCTCTTTTAGAGGAATCTTCCTGGCAAAGTACCGCCCGATCGCTCGGAGGCCATCGGCGGTCCTTTCGGCGGCACTTGGGCGGGCCTTGGCCTTCACCAATATCGGGCCCATCCACTTTGGTTGGAAAAATAGAAAAGCAGGGTATTTTTTAAATGGTGAGAGATTGAGAAATGTTGGTGTTCAGAGGGACCTTGTATACGAATCACTGAAAGCTAACATGCAGGTACAGCAAGCAATTAAGAAAGCAAATGGTATGTTGGCCTTTATTACAAGAGGATTTGAGTATAAGAGGGAAGATGTCTTGCTGCAATTATATCGGGTCCTGGTGAGACCACACCTGAAGTATTGTGTACAGTTTTGGTCTCCTTACCTCAGGAAGGATATATTTGCCATTGAGGGAATGCAACGAACGTTCACTACACTGATTCCTGGGATGGAGGGATTGATTTACGAGGCAAGATTGAGTAGACTAGGCCTATATTCTTTAGAATTTAGGAGGTGATGTCATTGAAACATTCAAAATTCTTATAGGGCTTGACAGGGTAGATGCAGGGAGGATGTTTCCTCTGGCTGGGGAGTCTAGAACCAGGGGTCACAGTCTCAGAATTAGGGGTCGGCCATTTAGGACTGAGATGAGGAGAAACTTTTTCACTCAGAGGGTTGTGAATTTTTGGAATTCTCTACCCCAGAGGGCTACGGAGGCTCAGTCTTTGAGTATATTCAAGACAGAGATCGATAGAATTTTGGATATTAAGGGAATCAAGGGATATGGGGATAGTGCAGGAAAGTGTTGAGGTAGAAGATCAGCCATGATTTCTTTGTATGGCAGAGTAGGCTCGAGGGGCCAAATGGCCTACTCCTGCTCCTAATTCTTATGTTCTTATGTTCTGCCATTCTGAAAATTACCCATTTACTCCTACTCTTTGCTTCCTGTCTGACAACCAGTTCTCAATCCACGTCAGCACACTACCCCCAATCCCATGTGCTTTAACTTTGCACATTAATCTCTTGTGTGGGATCTTGTCAAAAGCCTTCTGAAAGTCCAAATATACCACATCAACTGGTTCTCCCTTGTCCAATCTACTGGAAACATCCTCAAAAAATTCCAGAGATTTGTCAAGCATGATTTCCCTTTCACAAATCCATGCTGACTTGGACCTATCATGTCACCTCTTTCCAAATGCGCTGCTATGACATCCTTAATAATTGATTCCATCATTTTACCCACTACCGATGTCAGGCTGACCGGTCTATAATTCCCTATTTTCTCTCTCCCTCCTTTTTTAAAAAGTGGAGTTACATTGGCTACCCTCCACTCCATAGGAACTGATCCAGAGTCAATGGAATGTTGGAAAATGACTGTCAATGCATCCGCTATTTCCAACGCCACCACCTTAAGTACTCTGGGATGCAGTCCAACAAGTTCTGGGGATTTGTCGGCCTTCAATCCCATCAATTTCCCCAACACAATTTCCCAACTAATAAGCATTTCCCTCAGTTCTTCCTCCTTACTAGACCCTCTGACCCCTTTTATATCCGGAAGGTTGTTTGTGTCCTCCTTAGTGAATACCGAACCAAAGTACTTGTTCAATTGGTCTGCCATTTCTTTGTTCCCCGTTATGACTTCCCCTGATTCTAACTGCAGGGGATCTACGTTTGCCTTTACTAACCTTTTTCTCTTTACATATCTACAGAAGCTTTTGCAGTCCGTCTGAATGTTCCCTGCAAGCTTCCTCTCGTACTCTATTTTCCCTGCCCTAATCAAACCCTTTGTCCTCCTCCGCTGAGTTCTAAATTTCTCCCAGTCCCCGGGTTCGCTGCTATTTCTGGCCAATTTGTATGCCATTTCCTTGGCTTTAATACTATCCCTGATTTCCCTTGATAGCCACGGTTGAGCCACCTTCCCTTTTTTATTTTTACGCCAGACAGGGATGTACAATTGTTGTAGTTCATCCATACGGTCTCTAAATGTCAGCCATTGCCCATCCACTGTCAACCCCTTAAGTATCATTCACCAATCTATCCTAGCCAATTCACGCCTAATACCTTCAAAGTTACTCTTCTTTAAGTTCTGGACCATGGTCTCTGAATTAACTGTTTCATTCTCCATCCTAACGTAGAATTCCACCATATTATGGTCACTCTTCCCCAAAGGGCCTCGCACAACGAGATTGCTAACTAATCCTCTCTCATTACACAACACCCAGTCTAAGATGGCCTCCCCCCTAGTTAGTTCCTCGACATATTGGTCTAGAAAACCATCCCTTATGCACTCCAGGAAATCCTCTTCCACCGTATTGCTTCCAGTTTGGTTAGCCCAATCTATGTGCATATTAAAGTCACCCATGATAACTGCTGCACTTTTATTGCATGCACCCCTAATTTCCTGTTTGATGCCCTCCCCAACATCACTACTATTGTTTGGAGGTCTGTACACAACTCCCACAAACGTGTTTTGCCCTTTGGTGTTCTGCAGCTCTACCCATATAGATTCCACATCATCCAAGCTAATGTCCTTTCTAACTATTGCATTAATCTCCTCTTTAACCAGCTATGCTACCCCACCTCCTTTTCCTTTTATTCTATCTTTCCTGAATGTTGAATATCCCTGGATGTTGAGTTCCCAGCCCTGATCATCCTGGAGCCACGTCTCTGTAATCCCAATCACATCTTATCTGTTAACAGCTATTTGCACAGTTAATTCATCCACCTTATTATGGATACTCCTTGCATTAAGATACAAAGCCTTCAGGCTTGTTTTTTTAAAACCCTTTGTCCTTTTAGAATTATGATGTAGTGTGGCCCTTTTTGTTTCTTGCCTTTGTTTACTCGGCCTTCCACTATTGCTTTTTACCTTGCTACCATCTGTTTCTGACTCCATATTACTTCGCCCTGTCTCGCTGCATAGTTTCCCATCCCCCTGCCATATTAGTTTAAACACTCCCGAACTGCATTAGCAAATGTTACCCCCAGGACATCAGTTCCAGTCCTGCCCAAGTGCAGACTGTCCTTTTGTACAGGTCCCACTTCCCCCAGAACTGGTTCCAATGTCCCAGGAATTTGAATCCCTCCCTCTTGCACCACTGCTCAAACCACGTATTTATTCTAACTACCCTGCTCCCTCCACTCTGAGTAGCACGTGGCACTGGTAGCAATCCAGAGATTACTACCTTTGAGGTCCTACTTTTTAATTTAACTCCTAGCTCCCTAAATTCAGCTTGTAGGACCTCTTCCCGCTTCTTACCTATATCGTTGGTACCTACATGTACCACAACAACTGGCTGTTCACCCTCCCTCTCCAGAATGCTCTACAGCCGCTCCGAGACATCCTTGACCCTTGCACCAGGGAGGCAACATACCATCCTGGAGTCTCGGTTGCGGCCACAGAAACTACTATCTATTCCCCGTACAATCGAGTCCCCTATCACTCTAGCTCTCCCACTCTTTTTCCCTCCCTTCTGTGCAGCAGAGCCACCCATGGATCGATCCAAGTCAGCATGGATTTATGAAAGGGAAATCATGTTTGACAAATCTTATGGAATTTTTTGAGGATGTGACTAGTAGAGTGGACAAGGGAGAACCAGTGGATGTGGTGTATTTGGACTTTCAAAAGGCTTTTGACAAGGTCCCACATAAGAGATTGGTGTGCAAAATCAAAGCACATGGTATTGGGGGTAATAAACTGACGTGGATAGAGAACTGGTTGGCAGACAGGAAGCAGAGAGTCGGGATAAACGGGTCCTTTTAAGAATGGCAGGCAGTGACAAGTGGAATGCCGCAGGGCTCAGTGCTGGGACCCCAGCTATTTACAATAAACATCAATGATTTAGATGAAGGAATTGAGTGTAATATCTCCAAGTTTGCAGATGACACTAAACTGGGTGATGGTGTGAGCTGTGAGGGGGATGCTAAGAGGCTGCAGGGTGACTTAGACAGGTTAGGTGAGTGGGCAAATGCATGGCAGATGCAGTATAATGTGGATAAATGTGAGGTTATCCACTTTTGGGGCAAAAATGTGAAGACAGAATATGATCTGAATGGTGGCAGATTTGGAAAAGAGGAGGTGCAGCGAGACCTGGGTGTTATGGTTCATCAGTCATTGAAAGTTGGCATACAGGTACAGCAGGCAGTAAAGAAGGCAAATGGTATGTTGGCCTTCATAGCTAGGGGATTTGAGTATAGGAGCAGGGAGGTCTTACTGCAGTTGTACAGGGCCTTGGTGAGGCCTCACCTGGAATATTGTGTTCAGTTTTTGTCTCCTAATCTGAGGAAGGACGTTCTTGCTATTGAGGGAGTGCAGCGAAGGTTCACCAGACTGATTCCAGGGATGGCTGGACTGACATATGAGGAGAGACTGGATCAACTGGGCCTTTATGCATTGGAGTTTAGAAGTGTCATGTATCTTACATTATTATGTATAACTGTATCCTAACATGCTATACATGGACTGTAATAAGATATGACCTGGAACCACCAGCATACCTTACCACCAGGGGTGCACTTGCAAGAGACAGGTATATAAGGACAGGTCTCAGGCAAGTGCAGCATTCCAGAGCTGTGAAATAAAGGTGCAGGTCCAGAGTGACCTTGACTTCACTACATGCCTCGTGTGAATCTGTACTGAGGGGACAGGACTTTACAGTGGCGACGAGTTACGGGATTACAGAATCCACAGAATGGCGAACAACGGATCAGATGAAAAGTACAATGCGGGAGACAATTGAGAGGACTTTATAGAAAGGCTCCGGCAAAGCTTTGTAACCAAAGACTGGTTAGGCAACGATAAGGCAGACAAGAGAAGAGCCCATCTCTTGACCAGCTGTGGCTCTAAACATACGCTTTAATGAAGGATCTGTTGGCACCCGAGAAACCAGCAAGCAAGTCGTTTGAAGAATTGACCACACTGGTAAGAGACCACCTGAAGCCAGCGAGCAGCCTACACATGGCCAGACATAGGTTCTACAACTACAGACGCTGTGTGGGCCAGAGCATACCCGACTTCGTGGCGGAACTTCGGAGTTTATGTGAGTTCGCCGATGAACTGAGTAGAGAAATGCTGAGAGACTTTTTCATTGAAGGAATAGGCCACGCAGGCGTATTCCAAAAGCTCATAGAGACCAAGAAAGCAAATGGCATGTTGGCCTTCATAGCAAGGGGATTTGAGTACAGGGGCAGGGAGGTGTTGCTACAGTTGTACAGGGCATTGGTGAGGCCACACCTGGAGTATTGTGTACAGTTTTGGTCTCCTAACCTGAGGAAGGACATTCTTGCTATTGAGGGAGTGCAGCGAAGGTTCACCAGACTGATTCCCGGGATGGCGGGACTGACCTATCAAGAAAGACTGGATCAACTGGGCTTGTATTCACTGGAGTTCAGAAGAATGAGAGGGGACCTCATAGAAGCATTTAAAATTCTGACGGGGTTAGACAGGTTAGATGCAGGAAGAATGTTCCCAATGTTGGGGAAGTCCAGAACCAGAGGTCACAGTCTAAGGATAAGGGGTAAGCCATTTAGGACCGAGATGCGGAGGAACTTCTTCACCCAGAGAGTGGTGAACCTGTGGAATTCTCTACCACAGAAAGTTGTTGAGGCCAATTCACTAAATATATTCAAAAAGGAGTTAGATGAGGTCCTTACTACTAGGGGGATCAAGGGGTATGGCGAGAAAGCAGGAATGGGGTACTGAAGTTGAATGTTCAGCCATGAACTCATTGAATGGCGGTGCAGGCTAGAAGGGCCGAATGGCCTACTCCTGCACCTATTTTCTATGTTTCTATGTTTTCTATAACCTGACCTTAGAGGCAGCAGCACTGGTTGCACAGACATTCTTGGTAGGGGAAGAAGAAACGAGGTTGATTTACAATGCAGGTACGACAACTAACGAAATATCGGAACAAGAAGTTCACAGCACTAAACAAGCTGCTACCCCCACACACAAACAAAACCGGGAGAACAGGCTCTCGACAGCAGGCAGAAGCCATCAAGGGCCACAGGAACGGCCGTTCACACCTCATCAACCTACAATGCGAGCAATCAACTACAAACTGAGAGAAGCTCAAGAGAGATCAACTCATTCTTTGCAAGCAGTCTGTGCTGGAGGTGTGGGGGTGGGCACTCGTCAAGGGGATGTCGATTTCAGCAGGCTGTTTGCAGAAATTGTGAATATACAGGGCATTTGGCCCGCATGTGCAAAAAAACGGCAGCTCAGCTGGTATACGAATCGGATGGATCGGAAAGCGGACCAGAAGACGGTGGGGACAGTACCCGGGACACCGATGTACAGCGGGTCAACACGATCAATGGCCGCTGCTCCTACAACAGGACGCCTCCTATAATGATGAGGGTCCTACTCAACGGGATATCTGTCAACATGGAGCTGGATACGGGAGCGAGTCAATCTCTCATGGGCGCTCAACAATTTGAACAACTGTGGCCGCATAAAAGAGACAGACCAAAACTCACAAGGGTCGACACCAAACTAAGGACCTATACCAAAGAAATCGTACCAGTCCTCGGCAGCGCCATGCTCTCTGTCACACACAAAGGGACAGTGAACCGACTTCCCCTGTGGATTGTTCCCGGAGACCCCCCAGCACTGCTGGGGAGAAGCTGGCTGGCAAAACTAAACTGGAAATGGGATGATGTCCATGCCATGTCATTAGAGGAACGGACCTCCTGCTCAACAGTTATAAAGGGATTTGAACATCTCTTTCAGCCAGGTGTGGGCACTTTCAAAGGGGCCAAAGTCAAAATCTATATCACACAGGATGCTAGACCGGTCCATCACAAGGCCAGAGCTGTACCCTATGTGATGAGGGAATAGATTGAACACAAACTAGACAGGCTTCTGCGGGAAGGCATTATATCACCTGTGGAATTTAGCGACTGGGCAAGTCCCATCGTCCCAGTCATGAAGCCTGATGGATCCGTACGAATCTGTGGGGACTACAAATCTACCATAAACAGAGTCTCCCTGCAGGACCAGTACCCACTGCCCAGAGCGGAGGACTTATTTGCCACATTGGCTGGAGGTAAACTTTTCTCAAAATTAGACCTCACATCTGCGTATATGACGCAAGAATTGAGCGAGGAATCCAAGCTACTCACCACCATCAACATACATCGAGGCCTTTTCATGTACAATCGATGTCCATTCGGCATCAGGTCGGCAGCTGCCATATTCCAGTGCAACATGGAGAGTCTGCTCAAGTCCATCCTGGGGACGGTTGTATTTCAAGACGACATACTTATCACGGGTAGGGACACCGACTCCCATCTCCGTAATTTGGAGGAAGTACTAAAGCGGTTGGATCGGGTAGGCCTACGAGTCAAGAAATCCAAGTGCGTGTTCCTCGCACCCGAGGTTGAATTTTTGGGCAGAAGAATTGCCGCTGATGGAATCCGCCCAACAAAGTCCAAAACAGAAGTAATTCGCCTGGCCCCGGAATGTCTCAGAACTGCGCGCCTTTCTCGGGCTACTCAATTACTTTGGGAACTTTATGCAGAACTTAAGCACGCTACTGGAGCCTCTCCACATGCTACTCAGGAAGGGGTGCGATTGGTTTTGGGGGGACGCCCAGGAACGCGCCTTCAATAAGGCACGCGACCTTCTGTGTTCCAACAGTGTTTTGACTTTCTTTGATCCAGGTAAAAAGCTAGTTCTCACATGCGATGCGTCAGCGTATGGGGTCGGGTGCGTTTTGCAACATGTCAATAGTGCGGGCAAATTACAACCCACAGCTTATGTCCCCAGGTCACTTTCGCGGGCGGAGCGCGGGTACGGAATGGTAGAGAAGGAGGCGCTCGCGTGCGTGTACGGTGTCAAAAAGATGCACCAATACCTTTTCGGGGCCAAGTTCGCGTTAGAAACCGACCACAAGCCCCTCACGTCCCTCCTATCCGAGAGCAAGGCAATAAACGCCAACGCCTCGGCGCGAATTCAACGGTGGGCACTCATGCTGGCATCCTACGACTACACCATAAGGCACAGACCAGGCACAGACAACTGTGCCGACGCGCTCAGCAGGCTACCCCTAGCGACCACGGAAGGGTCTGATGAACAGGACTGTGAGATAGTCATGGCAATCAATGCCTTTGAGTCCACAGGTTCGCCCATGACGGCTTGACAAATCAGAGCCTGGACGGCCAGCGACCACATGCTATCCTTAGTAAAAAGATGTGTCCTAACCGGTGACTGGGCAGAGGCTCGCGATGCCTGCCCCGAGGAATTAAAACCCTTTCACAGGCGCATGCATGAGCTATCACTACAAGCAGACTGCCTGATGTGGGGCAGCCGAGTAGTCATGCCTCTGCGAGGCAGAGAGGCATTTGTCCGGGAGCTCCACCGCGAGCACCCGGGGATCGTTCTCATGAAGGCCATAGCCAGATCCCACGTCTAGTGGCCTGGTATTGACGCGGACTTGGAGCTCTGCGTCCGAAGGTGCACCATTTGTGCCCAACTCAGCAATGCCCCCATGGAGGCTCCACTGAGCCCCTGGCCCTGGCCTACCAAACCGTAGTCGCGGGTGCACATAGACTATGCAGGCCCATTCATGGACAAAATGTTCCTCGTAGTTGTAGATGCATTTTCAAAGTGGATCGAATGCACCATTTTAAACTCGA
Organism: Pristiophorus japonicus; assembly: GCF_044704955.1. Taxonomy (NCBI): domain Eukaryota; kingdom Metazoa; phylum Chordata; class Chondrichthyes; family Pristiophoridae; genus Pristiophorus; species Pristiophorus japonicus. Next base: position 6,625,219 of record NC_091979.1, read on the forward strand.
GCACAACCTCCACCACTGTGGAGAGCCTCGCAATCATGTTTGCAACGCACGGAATCCCTGACATATTGGTCAGTGACAATGGTCCGTAGGCTTCACCAGCGCAGAATTCCAAGACTTTATAATTGACCACGGCATAAATCACGTCAAGATGGCACCGTTCAAGCTGGCCTCCAACGGCCAGGTGGAGAGAGCAAATCATTAAACAAGGCATGCTTAAAATCCAAGGTCCCACACTGCAGGGTCGCCTGTCACGACTGCTGCTGGCATACAGATCTCGTCCGCACTCACTGACTGGGATCCCCCCCACGCAACTGTTGATGAAAAGGACTTTAAAGACAAGGCTCTCATTAATCCTCCCGGACATGCACAAAATCGTTGAGGCAAAGCGCCGTAAGCTGACTGAGTACCATGACAGAAATTCGAGGGGGAGATGGAATGAGATAGGGACAAAGTGTTTGTACTAAACTATGGCAGGGGTCCCAAATGACTTGCAGGGACAGTAACGGGCAAGGAAGGAAACAGGCTACTGGTAGTACAAATGGACAATGGCCAAACCTGCTGGAGGCATGTGGACCAAGTCAAAAGCAGATTTACCAACAGCACTGCGGAACCAGAGGCAGACTACAATGTGGAACTCGCACCACACCTGGTGGACAGACAGAGGGAACAACCTGAGGAAAGGGCAATCCCAACAGACAGCCCAGGCGAGTTAACAACAATCACACCAATCGAAACAGACAGCCCAGGCGAGATACCAGCAACCACACCCAAAGAAAAACAGACACCAAGGCAAACAACTGAACCACAACTCAGACGCTCCACACGAGAGTGTAGACCACCTGAGAGACTGAACTTATAAAGACAGTGAGACCCTGGGGGAGGGTGATGTCATGTATCTTACATTATTATATATAACTGTATCCTAACATGCTATACATGACTGTAATAAGATATGACCTGTAACCACCAGCATACCTTGCCACCAGGAGTGCACTTGCAAGAGACAGGTATATAAGGACAGGTCTCAGGCAAGTGCAGCATTCCAGAGCTGTGAACTAAAGGTGCAGGTCCAGCGTGACCTTGACTTCACTACATGCCTCGTGTGAATCTGTACTGAGGGGACAGGACTTTACAAGAAGGATGAGAGGGAATCTCATAGAAACATACAAGATTCTGACGGGACTGGACAGGTTAGATGTGGGTAGATTGTCCCGATGTTGGGGAAGTCCAGAACCAGGGGACACAGTCTTAGGATAAGAGGTAGGCCATTTAGGACCGAGATGAGGAGAAACTTCTTCACTCAGAGAGTTGTTAACCTGTGGAATTCCCTGCCGCAGGGAGCTTTGATGCCAGTTCATTGGATATATTCAAGAGGGAGTTAGATATGACTCTTACAGCTAAAGGGATCAAGGGGTATGGAGAGAAAGCAGGAAAGGGGTACTGGGGTGAATGATCAGCCATGATCTTTTCGAATGGTGGTGCAGGCTCAAAGGGCCGAATGGCCTACTCCTGCACCTATTTTCTATGTTTCGATGTTTCTATGTTTTGCAGGTTGTTTGTGTCCTCCTCACCCATTGCTTTTCCTCTCATCTTTGTATCGTCAGCAAACTTGGCTACGTTATACTCGGTCCCTTCATCCAAGTCGTTAATATAGATTGTAAATAGTTGGGTCCCAGCACTGATCCCTGCGGCACTCCACTGGTTACTGATTGCCAACCAGAGAATGACCCATTTATCCCAACTCTCTGCTTTCTGTTACTTAACCAAGCCTCTATCCATGCTAATATATTACCCCCAACCCCGTGATGTGGGAAACGCGGCAGCCAATTTGCGCACAGCAAGCTCCCACAAACAGCAATGTGATAATGACTAGATAATCTGTTCTTGTTTTGTTGATTGAGGGATAAATATTGGCCCCAGGTCACTGGGGATAACTCCCGTGCTCTTCTTCGAAATAGTGCCATGGGATTTTTTACGTCCACCTGAGAGAGCAGATGGACCCTCGGTTTAACATCTCATTCGAAAGACAATACCTCCGACAGTGCAGCGCTCCCTCAGCACTGCCCCTCCGACAGTGCGGCGCTCCCTCAGCACTGCCCCTCCGACAGTGCGGCGCTCCCTCAGCACTGCCCCTCCGACAGTGCGGCGCTCCCTCAGCACTGCCCCTCCGACAGTGCGGCGCTCCCTCAGCAATGCCCCTCCGACAGTGCGGCGCTCCCTCAGCACTGCCCCTCCGACAGTGCGGCGCTCCCTCAGTAATGCCCCTCCGACAGTGCGGCGCTCCCTCAGTACTGCCCCTCCGACAGTGCGGCGCTCCCTCAGCACTGCCCCTCCAACAGTGCGGCGCTCCCTCAGCACTGCCCCTCCGACAGTGCGGCGCTCCCTCAGTACTGCCCCTCCTACAGTGCGGCACTCCCTCAGCACTGCCCCTCCAACAGTGCTGCGCTCCCTCAGTACTGCTCCTCCAACAGTGCGGCACTCCCTCAGCACTGCCCCTCCAACAGTGCGGCGCTCCCTCAGCACTGCCCCTCCGACAGTGCGGCGCTCCCTCAGCACTGCCCCTCCGACAGTGCGGCGCTCCCTCAGCACTGCCCCTCCAACAGTGCGGCGCTCCCTCAGCACTGCCCCTCCGACAGTGCGGCGCTCCCTCAGCAATGCCCCTCCGACAGTGCGGCGCTCCCTCAGTAATGCCCCTCCGACAGTGCGGCACTCCCTCAGTACTGCCCCTCCGACAGTGCGGCGCTCCCTCAGCACTGCCCCTCCAACAGTGCGGCGCTCCCTCAGCACTGCCCCTCCGACAGTGCGGCGCTCCCTCAGTACTGCCCCTCCTACAGTGCGGCACTCCCTCAGCACTGCCCCTCCAACAGTGCTGCGCTCCCTCAGTACTGCTCCTCCAACAGTGCGGCGCTCCCTCAGCACTGCCCCTCCAACAGTGCTGCGCTCCCTCAGTACTGCTCCTCCAACAGTGCGGCACTCCCTCAGCACTGCTCCTCCAACAGTGCGGCACTCCCTCAGTACTGCCCCTCCAACAGTGCGGTTCTCCCTCAGCACTGCCCCTCCGACAGTGCGGCACTCTCTCAGCACTGCCCCTCCAACAGTGCGGCGCTCCCTCAGCACTGCCCCTCCGACAGTGCGGCGCTCCCTCAGCACTGCCCCTCCGACAGTGCGGCGCTCCCTCAGCACTGCACTGGGAGTGTCAGCCTGGATTTATGTGCTCAAGTTCCTGGAGTGGGACTTGAACCCACAACCTTCTGACCCAGGCGAGAGTGCTGCCCACTGAGCCACAGGCCGAATGGCCTCCCTCAGTGCCGTACGCTTGTACAATACGCAGTCCCTGCTGCCTCGCACTATTGACGTAGCAGGACATACGGGAACATTGGCGTGAATTAAAGGTCCACGGATCGAAAAGCTTTGGCGAGGGTGCGCCTTTAATTTCTTAGCATCTCCTGGAGGAGCAGAGGGTAACCTTTCTAGCTTTTGGAGTCGGGTTCTGCATTTTTAATGGAGCAAAACCCGATCTGAGTGTTTGCCTCACTCCAGGAACTGGGAAGAGTCAGCGTTTCCGTAACTGGGTGACTGGTGACCGTCTCCAGCCTGTGCTCGGCCCGGTGCTTTGATCAGCAATGTCGCTGCCCACGCCCGCCTGCTGTGTCAATCGACCCGGTGGAAACATAACATCCACCCCATAATAAATGATTCATTCGATCAGCTCCGAAAAGGAAGAGGATCTCTTGGCTGCTGCTGCCAGGCAAACACGTTGCACAACAACATACCTGAAACCTCTCGACCTGAAACAAGGGAGACAGGGACAGAGAGAGGGGAGGGAGGGACAGAGAGAGGGGAGGGCGAGACGGGGGAGAGGGAGGGAGAGAGAGAGAGACGGGGGAGAGGGAGGGAGAGAGAGACAGGGGGAGACAGGGGGAGAGGGAAGGAGAGACAGGGGGAGAGGGAGGGAGAGACAGGGGGAGAGGGAGGGAGAGACAGGAGGAGAGGGAGGGAGAGACAGGGAGAGAGGGAGGGGAAGAGAGACAGGGGGAGAGGAAGGGAGAGGCGGGGGAGAGTGAGGGAGAGAGGGAGGGAGACAGGGGGAGAGGGAGGGAGAGAGAGAGACAGGGGGAGAGGCGGGGGAGAGTGAGGGAGACAGGGGGAGAGGGAAAGAGAGACAGGGAGTGAAAGAGGGGGAGAGACAGGAGGAGAGGGAGGGAGAGAGGAAGGGGGAGAAAGGGAGGGAGAGCCATCACTATTGACCAGAAGCTAAACTAGTTCAGCCAAAACAACAATGCTTGAACTGTATAAAACACTGATTAGGCCACAGCTGGAGTACTGCGTGCAGTTCTGGTCACCACATTACAGGAAAGATGTGATTGCACTAGAGAGGATACAGAGGAGATTTACGAGGATGTTGCCTGGACTGGAGAATTTTAGCTGAGGACAGATTGGATAGGCTGGGGTTGTTTTCTTTGGAACAGAGGAGGCTGAGGGGAGACCTTATTGAGGTGTATAAAATTATGAGGGGCCTGGATAGAGTGGATAGGACGGACCTGTTTCCCTTAGCAGAGGGGTCAATAACCAGGGGGCATAGATTTAAAGTAATTGGGGGGAGGTTTAGAGGGGATTTGAGGGGAAATTTCTTCACCCAGAGGGTGGTGGGGATCTGGAACTCACGGCCTGAAAGGGTGGTAGAGGCAGAAACCCTCCCCACATTTAAACAGTACTTGGATGTGCACCTGAAGTGCCGTAACCTACAGGGCTACGGACCGAGAGCTGGAAAGTGGGATTAGGCTGGGTAGCTCTTGGTCGGCCGGCGTGGACACGATGGGCCTCCTCCCGTGCTGTAAATGTCTGTGATTCTATGATATGTGACTACAAGGGTAGGGCAGAATGACTCGGCTCCTGATCCCTCACCACCCACTACGAGGCTCGGGTCAGGAGTGTGATGTGATACGTGCCTGGAAGCTCTACACCATTCGGGGGCAGAGCAGTCTGTTTGATCGTTTCCCAGCACATTGGACATTTCCCTCCAACACTGGCACTGGGCGGGTTGAATGTCCAGCTGTCTACAGGATGCACACAGTGAGATAGATTACTGAGCACACCACAGCTCTGTGGCCTCTACCACCAAGAAGGAAAAGAGCAGCAAAAATCATCGGAATTCTGTAATTTCCAAGTCACACACACCGCCCTGACTTGGACAGATCCAGCCATTTCTTAACGGTCGCTGATTTTAATATCCTGGTATTCCCTGCCTAACATTCATCATCATCATAGGTGGTCCCTCGAACGAGGATGACTTGCTTCCACAAGTTCACAGGTGTTTCAATGAAGGACCCGATATTCCAGTCCTGAAGTGCTATTGAGGGGGTGGAAGATCCCTGTGGGTGGATTTTTTTAACGTGGGGTGGCCGTTGTACACCAGCCACCACACGGGGCTTGACAGAGCGAGGTCTTGGTCCAGTGGCAAGGGTTAACCAGGACGACTGGAGACCTGCTCTGCTGCACAGACCTAGTGCGCCCACATATCGCACAGTGTGGGCTGGGCCCGTGCTGCCCCTGGGCTCTTCTGGGCCCCGAACTCAGGCCTCTTCTGGGCTCCGTACCCCCATTTGCCGCGCCTCCACCACGATCTCTCACCGCTCCTCCGCCACGAAACATTCGCTGGACCTCCACCACGATCGCCCAGCGAATCTCAGCCATGAGCCCTCATCGCACCTCCGCCCCGATCACTTGCCGCACCTCTGCCACGACCTCCCGCTCCTCCGCTGTACCTCGGCCCCGCCGATGTTCCTGCCTAACACTGTCACGGGAACAGCATCAGCACAAGCCGTGCAGCAATTCATGGAGAAGGCCCATTGCCACCTCAGCACGGATGGGCAATGTATGTTGTTTTGTCAGCGTTCCCCAAATCCTGAGAACAATTAAAAGAAATAGACCAGCCCGATACCTCGGGCAGTGAGAGTTCTGCAGAGCTCAGTCTCTCAGCCTTCTCTTCTGAAATCTGCAGGCCTTTAATAAGCCAGATTCCTGTGAGTTAACCACGATTGGTTTGCCTCACTTTCTCTCCTTATTTAAGCCTGGCTGGTGTCCTGCACCATGCGCATCAGTCCTCCTTCTGGATGCTGTGAGGCTGCAGAGCGACTTGGATAGGTTAGGTGAGTGGGCAAATGCATGGCAGATGAAGTATAATGTGGATAAATGTGAGGTTGTCCACTTTGGTGGTAAAAACAGAGAGACAGACTATTATCTGAATGGTGACAGATTAGGAAAAGGGGAGGTGCAACGAGACCTGGGTGTCATGGTACATCAGTCATTGAAGGTTGGCATGCAGATACAGCAGGCGGTTAAGAAAGCAAATGGCATGTTGGCCTTCATAGCGAGGGGATTTGAGTACAGGGGCAGGGAGGTGTTGCTACAGTTGTACAGGGCATTGGTGAGGCCACACCTGGAGTATTGTGTACAGTTTTGGTCTCCTAACCTGAGGAAGGACATTCTTGCTATTGAGGGAGTGCAGCGAAGGTTCTTAGAATAAGGGGCCGCCCATTTAAAACTGAGATGAGGAGGAATTTCTTCTCTCACAGGGTTGTAAATCTGTGAAATTTGCTCCCTCAGGGAGCTGTGGAAGCCGGACATTGAATAAATTTAAGACAGAGATAGACAGTTTCTTCACCGATAAGGGGATAAGGGGTAATGTGGAGCGGGCGGGGAAGTGGACCTGAGTCCATGATCAGATCAGCCATGATCATTATTAAATGGCGGAGCAGGCTCGAGGGGCCGTATGGCCTACTCCTGCTCCTATTTCTTATGTTCTTATGTTCCTTCCCTAAAGGGACATTAGTGAACCAGATGGGTTTCTAATGACAATCTGACAACATGACAGTGAAACTGGCTTTTTATTCACAGATTTTTTTGAAAACCGAATTCAAATTTTCAAACAGCCATGGTGTGATTTGAATTCAGGTTCTCTGGATTATTAGTCTAGTAGAGTAGCCATCATCATCATAGGCAGTCCCTCGGAATCGAGGAAGACTTGCTTCCACTTTAAAAAGGTGTCTGAACAGTCCAATACAAGAGCCACAGTTCCTGTCACAGGAGGGACAGACAGTGGTTGAGGGAAGGGGAGGGTGGGACTGGTTTGCCGCACGCTCCTTCCGCTGCCTGCGCTTGGTTTCTGCATGCTCTCGGCGATGAGACTCGAGGTGCTCAGCGCCCTCCCGGATGCACTTCCTCCACTTAGGGCGGTCTTTGGCCAGGGACTCTCAGATGTCGGTGGGGATGTTGCACTTTATTAGGGAGGCTTTGAGGGTGTCCTTGTAACGTTTCCTCTGCCCACCTTTGGCTCGCTTGCCGTGAAGGAGTTCCGAGTAGAGTGCTTGCTTTGGGAGTCTCGTGTCTGGTATGCGGACAATGTGGCCCGCCCAGCGGAGCTGATCAAGTGTGGTCAGTGCTTCGATGCTGGGGATGTTGGCCTACACTACACTACATGACCGTATCCAAGTCTCCTTGCTGTCCTATGTAACTTCTGCACGAGGCTGGAGTTACTTTCTCTAAAGAGAAGGCCGAGGGGTGATAGAAGTCTTTTTTGAATGAAAGAATTCGATTGGGTAGACGTAGAGAAGATGTTTCCACTTGTGGGGGAGACCGCAAATAGAGGTCATCAGAAATATACGATATTCACTATAGCATAAAATCTCGGTTGACACTCCCAGGGCAGTGCTGAGGGAGCGCCGCACTGTCGGAGGTGCCCTCTTTAGGATGAGATGTTAAACCGAGGCCCCGTCTGCTCTCTCAGGTGGACGTAAAAGATCCCGTGGCCACTATTTTGAAGAAGAGCAGGGGAGTTCTCCCCGGTGTCGTGTGGTCAATACTTATCCCTCAATTAACATAACAAAAAAACATTATCTGGTCATTATCACATTGCTGTGTGTGGGAGCTTGCTGTGCGCAAATTGGCTGCCGTAGTTCGCACATTACAACAGCGACTGCACTTCCAAAAATACTTCATTGGCTGTAAAGCGCTTTGAGATGTGAAAGGCGCTATAGAAATGCAAGTCTTTTTTTTTTCTTTCACTGATAAATCCAACGGGGAATTCAGGAGAAACTTCTTTACCCAGAGAGCGGTGAGAATGTGGAACTCGCTGCCACAGGGAGGGGTTGAGGTGAATAGTATCGATGTATTTAAGGGGAAGCTGGATAAACACATGAGGGGGAGAAAGGAACAGAGGGATATGGTGATGGGGTGAGATGGAGAGGGGTGGGAGGGGCCTGGTGTGGAGCATAAACCCCAGCACGGACCCGCTGGGCCGATTGGTCTGTTTCTGTGCTGTAGACTCGATGTAATACTCCTTTTGGTCACCAATTAACCTGTGCCAGTCTCACTCTCTCCTCTAGATACCAGCCCCCTTGCCCTCACTCTGTACATCAGTCTCCTGCCCCACATCCATGGTGACTGCCTCATCATCCTGCAGTGCCTCTTCATCTTCCAAGATAATTACAGAAGAGGTCCTTTTCAAACCAGTTCCTCATCTCCACCGCCATCCACAGCTCTTAGGCACCTCCAACCATTCTCCCTTCACCCTCTGCCCCAGGAGAACACAACACGAAGGCTCCCTCACCAACATCATCGACACCTGGACTCACGTGAAGGTGGAGTGCTGGGGAAGGGTGGGGGCACAGTAAGAAGCATTTTGCATTTACCTACCAACTTTTTTTTATTTGTTCCGGGATGTGGGCGTCGCTGGCAAGGTCGGCATTTATTGCCGATCCCCTAATCGCCCCTTGAGAAGGTGGTGGTGAGCCGCCTTCTTGAACCGCTGCAGTCCGTGTGGTGAAGGTGCTCCCACAGTGCTGTTAGGGAGGGAGTTCCAGGATTGTGACCCAGCGACGATGAAGGAACGGCCGATATATTTCCAAGTCGGGATGGTGTGTGACTCGGAGGGGAACGTGGAGGGGGTGGTGTTCCCATGGACCTGCTGCCCTCGTCCTTCTAGGCGGTAGAGGTCATGGGTTTGGGAGGTGCTGCTGAAGAAGCCTTGGCGAGTTGCTGCAGTGCATCTTGTAGATGGTGCACACTGCAGCCAGGGGGCGCCGGTGGTGGAGGGAGCTGTCATGTATGTAACCAGCATACTACTGTAACCCTTATACAATTGTAACCCTCATGTAACCACTACATACTGTACATACTTACTAGAAATGCACACCTTGACCACAGGGGGTGTACTTGTGGGAGACACTCCTTACCTGGAGATTCAGGTATATAAGGGGAGGTCCCTTGCAGGGACAGCACTCCTTGGTCCAGGGAATAAAGGTGAAGGTCACAGAGTGACTGTGTCTGCAGTACGTGCCTCGTGTGATTATGTTTAAGAGTTAAGGACTCAACAGGAGTGAATGTTGAAGGTGGTGGGTAGCGGGCCGGTCAAGCGGGCTGCTTTGTCCTGGATGACCATCTCCAACAAGCGAGAGTCTAACCACCTCCCCATGATATTCAACGGCATTACCATCACCGAATCCCCCTGCAGCAACATCTGAGTGTTGTTGGAGCTGCACTCATCCAGGCAAGTGGAGAGTGTTCCATCACACTCCTGACTTGTGCCTTGTAGATGGTGGAAAGGCTTTGGGGAGTCAGGAGGTGAGACACTCGCCACAGAATACCCAGCCTCTGACCCGCTCTTGTTACCACAGTATTTATGTGTCTGGTCCGGTTAAGTTTCTGGTCAATGGTGACCCCCAGGATGTTGATGGTGGGGGATTCGGTGATGGAAATGCCGTTGAATATCAAGGGGCAGTGGTTAGACTCTCGCTTGTTGGAGATGGTCATTGCCTGGCACTTGTGTGGCACGATTGTTACTTGCCACTTATCAGCCCAAACCTGAATGTTGTCCGGGTCTTGCTGCATGCGGGCACGGACTGCTCCATTATCTGAGGGGTGCGAATGGCACTGAACACTGTGCAGTAACCAATTGAACACACAGCAAGATGCCAAAAATAAGATGAACGGCCAATTAATCTGTTTCTTCACGGTGTTGGTTGAAGGAGGAAAGGTGGCCGGGCTACCAGGAGAACTGCCTGATTCTTTCTTTCGTTTTTGAACAGTGGGATCTTTTTACATCCACCTGAGTGGAACAGCACTCCCTCAGCACTGCACTGGGAGTGCCAACTTAGATTATGTGCCCAAGTCCCAGGAGTGGGACTTGAACCCACAACTTTCTGACTCAAGAGGCAAGAGTGCTGCCCACTGAGCCAAACGGGCACTCATACTGGATGATAACCAGAGCCTGTGGAACTGTATTGCTGCCAAGGACCAGCAACAATGCCCACACCCGCCTTTTGTCTCTCTTTCCCACGGCAGCTGGTGATGATTCCTACATTCACACCCCGTCTAGACTCATCTTTTGTTTCCTAACTTGTCCCATTACCATCTCGATTTGGCCCATCATCCCTTTTGTCTCTCAAATCTCTCCTGCCTTCCACCCTATCACAGACCTTCCCTTTTAGTTCTTTCTTCCCCTCCCCCCTTTCAGTGCCCTCTGCATTTCATTAAGAATCTGTTACATAAGAACATAAGAAATAGGAGCAGGAGTCGGCCATACGGCCCCTCGAGCCTGCTCCGCCATTCAATAAGATCATGGCTGATCCGATCATGGACTCAGCTCCACTTCCCTGCCCGCCCCCTTACTCCCTTATCGTTTAAGAAACTGTCTATTTCTGTCTTAAATATATTCAATGTCCCGGCTTCCACAGCTCTCTGAGGCAGCGAATTCCACAGATTTACAACCCTCTGAGAGAAGAAATTCCTCCTCATCTCAGTTTTAAATGGACGGCCCTTATTCTAAGATTATGCCCTCTAGTTACATCTTGAACTTTCCCAGTTCTGACAAAGGGACATCGACCTGAAACATTAACTCTGTTTCTCTCTCCACAGATGCTGCCTGACCCGCTGAGATTTCCAGCATTTTCTGTTTTTATATCAGAGAGTAGTTTTGATACTTATTTTTTTAAGAATCATGCACGTCATTGCAATAGCAAAAATGGGCTCGTATTGATTTGATTGCAATGACACCGTGGGCTCAATTCCCACTCCAGAGACACATAATCCAGGCTGACATTCCGGGGCAGTGCTGCACTGATACTCAAAGTGCCATCTTTCGGATGAAACGTGAAACCAAAGTTCCATCTGGCCTCTCAGGTGGGCATAAAAAAGTCTAATGGCACTGTTCAAAGAACAGGGGACTTCTCTCCCGTGTCCTGATCAATATTTATTCCTCAACCAACATCACTTGAAGACAGATGATCTGATCATTATTGCATCGCTGTTTGTTGGGAGCTTGCTGTAATCGAAAAACTTGCATTCTGTCACACCTCAGGCTCTTAAAGCACTTTTCAACCAATGAAGTACTTTTGAAATAAAAATAGGGAATGCTGGATACACTCAGCATCTGCGGAGAGAGAAACAGAGAAAAACGTTTCAAGTCAAAGGCCTTTTGTCAGAACTGGAGAAAGTTAGAAATATAACAGGTTAGAAACATAGATATAGAAACATAGAAAATAGGTGCAGGAGTAGGCCATTCGGCCCTTCGAGCCTGCATCGCCATTCAATGAGTTCATGGCTGAGCATGCAACTTCAGTACCCCATTCCTGCTTTCTCGCCATACCCCTTGATCCCCCGAGTAGTAAGGACTTCATCTAACTCCTTTTTGAATATATTTAGTGAATTGGCCTCAACAACTTTCTGTGGTAGAGAATTCCACAGGTTCACCACTCTCTGGGTGAAGATGTTTCTCCTCATCTCGGGCCTAAATGGCTTACCCCTTATCCTTAGACTGTGACCCCTGGTTCTGGACTTCCCCGACATTGGGAACATTCTTCCTGCATCTAACCTGTCTAAACCCGTCAGAATTTTAAAGGTTTCTATGAGGTCCCCTCTCATTCTTCTGAGCTCCAGTGAATACAAGCTCAGTTGATCCAGTCTTTCTTGATAGGTCAGTCCCACCATCCCGGGAATCAGTCTGGTGAACCTTCGCTGCACTCCCTCAATAGCAAGAATGTCCTTCCTCAAGTTAGGAGACCAAAACTGTACACAATACTCCAGGTGTGGCCTCACCAAGGCCCTGTACAACTGTAGCAACACCTCCCTGCCCATGTACTCAAATCCCCTCGCTATGAAGGCCAACATGCCATTTGCTTTCTTAACCGCCTGCTGTATCTGCATGCCAACCTTCAATGACTGATGTACCATGACACCCAGGTCTCGTTGCACCTCCCCTTTTCCTAATCTGTCACCATTCAGATAATAGTCTGTCTCTCTGTTTTTACCACCAAAGTGGATAACCTCACATTTATCCACATTATACTTCATCTGCCATGCATTTGCCCACTCACCTAACCTAATCAAGTCGCTCTGCAGCCTCATAGCATCCTCCTCGCAGCTCACACTGCCACCCAACTTAGTGTCATCTGCAAATTTGGAGATACTACATTTAATCCCCTCGTCTAAATCATTAATGTACAGTGTAAACAGCTGGGGCCCCAGCACAGAACCTTGCGGTACCCCACTAGTCACTGCCTGCCATTCTGAAAAGTACCCATTTACTCCTACTCTTTGCTTCCTGTCTGACAACCAGTTCTCAATCCATGTCAGCACATTACCCCCAATCCCATGTGCTTTAACTTTGCACATTAATCTCTTCTGTGGGACCTTGTTGAAAGCCTTCTGAAAGTCCAAATACACCACATTAACTGGTTCTCCCTTGTCCACTCTACTGGAAACATCCTCAAAAAATTCCAGAAGATTTGTCAAGCATGATTTCCCTTTCACAAATCCATGCTGACTTGGACCTATCATGTCACCTCTTTCCAAATGCGCTGCTATGACATCCTTAATAATTGATTCCATCATTTTACCCACTACCGATGTCAGGCTGACCAGTCTATAATTCCCTGTTTTCTCTCTCCTTCCTTTTTTAAAAAGTGGGGTTACATTGGCTACCCTCCACTCGATAGGAACTGATCCAGAGTCAATGGAATGTTGGAAAATGACTGTCAATGCATCCGCTATTTCCAAGGCCACCTCCTTAAGTACTCTGGGATGCAGACCATCAGGCCCTCGGGATTTATTGGCCTTCAATCCCATCAATTTTCCCAACACAATTTCCCGACTAATAAGGATTTCCCTCAGTTCCTCCTCCTTACTAGACCCTCTGACCCCTTTTATATCCGGAAGGATAAGCAAGTGCAGAGGCAGGGAATGTGGAAGTGGAGGAAAGAACAAAAGGGAAGGTCTGAAATAGGCTGGAAGGCAGGAGAGATTAAAAGACAAAAGGGATGATGGTACGAGGCAAAAGGAGATGGTAATGGAGCAAAGGATGGGTCTGGAGGAGGTGTAAATAGGAACAGCAGGATCATCAGCTGCTGGCCTCCGAAAAAATGGGGGCAGAGGTTCTGATCTGAAATTGTTGAACTCGATGTTGAGTATGGAAGGCTATAACGTGCCTAAATGAGGTACTTTTGAAGTGCACTGTTGTAATGTCAGAATGGCGGCAGGTAATTTGTGAATAGCAAGCTCCCACAACTAGCCATGTGATGATCCCCGATGATATTTTTATACGTTGGTTGAGGGATATTGGCCAGGCATTGAAAGTTGGCATGCAGGTACAGCAGGCGGTGAAGAAGGCAAATGGTATGTTGGCCTTCATAGCTAGGGGTTTTGAGTATAGGAGCAGGGAGGTCTTACTGCAGTTGTACAGGGCCTTGGTGAGGCCACACCTGGAATATTGTGTGCAGTTTTGGTCTCCTAATCTGAGGAAGGACGTTCTTGCTATTGAGGGAGTGCAGCGAAGGTTCACCAGACTGATTCCCAGGATGGCACGATTGACATGTGAGGAGAGACTGGATCAACTGGGCCTTTATTCACTGGAGTTTAGAAGAATGAGAGGGGATCTCATAGAAACATATAAAATTCTGACGGGACTGGACAGGTTAGATGCAGGAAGAATGTTCCCGATGTTGGGGAAGTCCAGAACCTGGGGTCACAGTCTAAGGATAAGGGGTAGGCCGTTTAGGACCGAGATGAGGAGAAACTTCTTCACTCAGAGAGTTGTTAAGCTGTGGAATTCCCTGCCGCAGAGAGTTGTTGAGGCCAGTTCGTTAGATATATTCAAAAGGGAGTTAGATATGGCCCTTACGGCTAAAGGGATCAAGAGGTATGGAGAGAAAGCGGGAAAGGGGTACTGAGGGAATGATCAGCCATGATCTTATTGAATGGTGGTGCAGGCTCGAAGGGCCGAATGGCCTACTCCTGCACCTATTTTCTGTTTCTAGGACACTGGGGGAACTCCTCTGCTCTTCTTCGAATGGCACCCTGGGATCATTTATATCTTTCTCACAGGGCAGACGGGGCCTCGGTTTAATGTCTCAATTCGAAAGCCAGATCCCCCGACCGTGCATCATCATAGGCAGTCCCTCGGAATCGAGGAAGACTTGCTTCCACTCTAAAAATGAGTTCTCAGGTGACTGAACAATCCAATTCGAGAACCACAGTCCCTGTCACAGGTGGGACAGACAGTGGTTGAGGGAAGGGGAGGGTGGGACTGGTTTGCCGCACGCTCCTTCCGCTGCCTGCGCTTGGTTTCTGCACGCTCTCGGCGATGAGACTCGAGGTGCTCAGCGCCCTCCTGGATGCACTTTCTCCACTTAGGGCGGTCTTTGGCCAGGGACTCCCAGGTGTCGGTGGGGATGTTGCACTTTATCAGGGAGGCTTTGAGGGTGTCCTTGTAACGTTTCCTCTGCCCACCTTTGGCTCGTTTGCCGTGGACGAGTTCCGAGTAGAGCGCTTGCTTTGGGAGTCTCGTGTCTGGGGGATATGCGGACAATGTGGCCTGCCCAGCGGAGCTGGTTGATTGTGGTCAGTCCTTCGATGCTGGGGATGTTGGCCTGGTCAAGGACGCTAACGTTGGTGCGTCTGTCCTCCCAGGGGATTTGCAGGATCTTGCGGAGACATCGTTGGTGGTATTTCTCCAGCGCCTTCCTGTATGGCTCAGAGACGTGGACCATATACAGTAGACACACCGATCGTGCAGCACTCCCTCAGTACTGTAAGCCTGGATTGTGGGCTCACGTCACTGGAGTGGGACTTAAACCCACTCAGAGGCGAGGCACTGAGCCACAGCTGAGACCCTTACAATTTACATAAGAAATAGAAGCAGGAGTCGGTCATTTGGCCCCTCGAGCCTGCTCCGCCATTCAATAAGATCATGGCTGCTCTGATCATGGACTCGGCTCTACTTCCCCGCCCGCTCCCCATAACCACTTATCGTTTAAGAAACTGTCTGTTATGTATGTAAACATTACCAATGTGTAAGACTTACCACCAGGGGGCGCACCCTTGGGAGACCCAAGGGTCACCTGCACACCCAGGGCAAGCAGGTATAAAAGGCAGTCTACCATGCTGCCTCCTTACTGTGGAGTTACAATAAAGAGACCAAGGTCACAACAGTTTGAGCTTACAGTATACAGTCTTGTGGAGTTATTCTGAGTGTAACAATTGGCGACGAGTAACAGATCACAAACTTTCACGCAGTTATGGCTGCCGTTGGTATTCTTGAGAGATTTGTTGAGGGTGATGATTGGGAAGCCTTCGTTGAGCATCTTGACCAGTACTTCGTGGCCAATGACCTGGAAAAGGAAGGAACCGCGATCAAGCGCAGGGTGATTCTCTTCACCGTTTGCGGGTCCACAATATATGGCTTCATCAAAAATCTGCTAGCACCGATGAATCCAATGGAGAAGACATATGAAGAGCTGTGCACGCTGGTTCGGGAACACCTCAAGCTGAAGGAGAGCATCTTGGTGGCCAGGTATCGCTTTTATACACACCATCGCTCCGAGGGCCAGGACGTGGCGAGCAATGTCGCCGACCTAAGACGCCTTGCGGGACCGTGCGTATTTGCTGGATTTTTGGGGGAAGTGTTGCGGGACTTTTTCGTGCTTGGAATCGGCCACCAGGTCATTCTTCACAAACTGCTGTCTGTCGAATCCCTAGATCTGAGCAAAGCCATCACGATAGCCCAGGCTTTTATGTCCACGACCGATAACACTAAACAAATATCAGTACAGCATTGGAACTCATCGGCAAGTACTGTGCATAAAATAATGCTTTCAGCAGGCAGAACTGTACATGGCAGGGCCTACACGCCCGCAGAGACCAGACCTAGGGTGACTCAGAGCCCGCCGTGGGGCGTGAATGCGAATCCATTAGCACCATGTTGGCTGCGGGGGTAATTATCGAGCCCATCGATGTCGATTCAAGCACTACGTGTGCAAGGGCTGTGGGACAATGGGGCACCTCCAGTGAATGTGCAGACGTGCTGCGACTCACTACGTGGCAGAGTCGGCAGAAGATGACCGATCCGGTGCGGATCACGCTGAACAAGTGAGAGAGACAACTCAACCCGAGGGTGCAGAGGAAGTGTATGGGGTACACACCTTCACCACCAAAAGCTCTCCGATAATGTTAAAAGTCAAATTAAACGGCATTCCAGTTTCCATGGAATTGGACACGGGGGCGAGTCAGTCAGAATGAGCCAGAAGGCTTTTGAGAAACAGTGGGGCAACAAGGCACAAAGGTCAAAACTAGGCCCGATCCACAGCAAGCTGCGCACTTACACCAAAGAGCTCATACCAGTCACTGGCAGTGCGGCAGTGAAGGTATCGTACGATGGAGCTGTGCGTGATTTACCACTATGGATTGTATCAGGCGATGGCCCAACGCTGTGTGGCAGAAGCTGGCTAGAAAAGATCCGATGGAACTGACACGACATCAAAGCACTGTCTTCGGAGGATGACGCCTCGTGCGCCCAAGTGCTAAACAAATTCCCGTCGTTATTCGAGCCAGACATCGGCAACTTCACAGGCGCCAAAGTGCAGATCCATCTAGTCCCTGATGCACGACCCGTTCATCACAAGGCCCGAGAGGTTCCATACATGATGCGAGAGAAAGTCGAGATCGGGCTGGACAGACTTCAATGAGAGGGGATCATATCGCCAGGCGAGTTCAACGAGTGGGCCAGTCCAATTGTTCCGGTGTTGAAGAGCGATGGGATGGTCAGAGTCTGCGGGGACTACAAGGTAACGATCAACCGAGTCTCGTTACAGGACCAGTACCCACTACCCAAAGCAGATGACCTGATTGCAACACTAGCAGGGGGGATGTTGTTCACCAAGCTGGATCTAACCTCTGCTTACATGACACGGGAGCTGGCTGAAGCTTCAAAAAAATTGATGTGCATCAACACGCACAAAGGACTGTTCGTGTACCACAGATGCCTCTTTGGGATTCGTTTGGTGGCGGCCATCTTCCAGAGGACCATGGAGAGTCTGCTGAAATCGGTTCCGCGCACCGTGGTGTTCCAAGACGACATCTTGATCACTGGTCGCAACATCACCGAACACTTGCACAACCTGGAAGAGGTTCTCAAGCGACTGGACAGAGTGGGACTCAGGTTGAAACGCTCCAAGTGTGATGTTTTGAATAAAGAGTTAGACTAGATACTGCAAGCTCAAAGTAAGTGTGACCGTTATCCTTTATTGCAGATCTCAGAGTGCCTCTCCAGCCTATGAGGCCTCCTTATATACAGGATTGTGGGATCCCTTGGGACTCCAGAGGATAAGCCCTCTGGTGGTTAGACATGGTATTTACAGGTTTACATACATAACACTCCCGCCCCCAAAATCAATAGTGTAACGATTTACAATGCGAGTCTTCCTTTCCCTCGTTGATCATCTCGGTGCAAATTCTGCTTTTGGTGAGTCGTTTGGTAGCGGGTATTGATCCTGCAGTGAGAAACGATTGATAGTTACTTTGTAATCACTATAGATTCTTACGGTGCTGTCTCCCTTGAGGACTGGAACGATCGGACTGGCCCACTCATTGAATTCGATCGGTGAAATGATGCCCTCTCGTTGCAGCCTGACCAGCTCGATCTCCACCCTCTCATCATGTACGGTACCGCTCTCGCCTTGTGATGGATGGGCAGCGCCCCCGGAATCAAATGGATGTGCACTTTTTCTCCTTGGAACTTCCCGATGTCTGGTTCGAACAGCGAGGGGAACTTGTTTAGAACCTGAACACATGAAGTGTCATTGACGGATGATAGCGCTCGGACGTCGTCCCAGTCCCAGCGTATCTTTCCCAGCCAGCTCCTGCCAAACAGCGTGGGACCATTGCCCGGTACCACCCAGAGTGGTAACTTGTGCACCGCTCCATCGTAGGAGACCTTTACGATAGCACTGCCGATTACAGGAATTAGTTCCTTTGTGTACGTTCTCAGTTTTGTATGAATGGGAGACAGGACTGGCCTTGAGGCCTTGCTGCACCACAATTTATCGAAAGTCTTTTTGCTCATTGCTTGCACCCGTGTCCAGCTCCATGTACACCGGGAGTCCATTTAATTCAACCTTCAGCAATATCAGGGGACACTTTGTGGTAAATATGTGCACCCCATATACCTCTGCTTCCTTGATCTGAGGCTCTGGTTGAACCTGATCCTCCATGGATCTGTTCTCCTCTGCAACATGGTGGTTTGCAGGATTAGCAGGGTTTGCAGCTCGCCTGCGCATACGTTGGAGGTGTCCCATTGTTCCACAGCCCTTACAAACATATCCTTTGAAGCGGCATGAATAGAAATGATGATCACCCCCGCAGCGCCAACAAGCTGTTAATGGCCTTGTATTCACCACCCTTGATGGCGGACTCAGTCATCTGCGGACGTGCAGCTACAGGCATGTACATTTCAATTCGAAAACGTTACTTTGTTCACAATACTTGCAGCAGCACTAGTGTGCTGGGAAATTTGTTTGGTATTGTCACTAGTGGCGATGAATGCCTGGGCTATCGCTATAGTTTTACTCAAGGTTGGGGTCTCTACAGTCAAAAGTTTGCGAAGTATTACTTCATGGCCAATGCCAAGTACAAAGAAATCTCTGAGCATGTGCTCCAAGTGTCCTTCAAATTCGCACTGTCCTGCAAGGTGCCTTAGCTCAGCGACATAGCTCACCACTTCCTGGCCTTCAGACCTCTTGTACGTGTAGAACCGATACCTCGCCATCAGAATGCTTTCCTTCGGGTTTAGATGCTCCCGGACCAGTGTGCACAACTCATCGTATGACTTTCCTGTGGGTTTTGCTGGAGCGAGCAGGTTTTCCATGAGGCCATACGTTGGTGCCCCGCAAACAGTGAGGAGAATCACCCTTCGTTTGGCAGCGTTCGCTTCTCCTTCCAGCTCGTTGGCCACGAAGTATTGGTCAAGTCGCTCCACGAAGGTTTCCCAATCATCTCCCTCTGAAAATTTCTCCAGGATGCCCACGGTTCTCTGCATTGTTGTGGTGGGGTTCATCATCTGTATCTCGTCGCCAGTTGTTAGGTCTTGAATAAAGAGTCAGACTAGATACTGCAATTTCAAAGTAAGTAAAGTAGTCCTTTATTACAGATCTCAGAGTGCCTCTCCAGCCTGTGAGGCCTCCTTATAGACAGGTGCTCCCAAGGGATTGTGGGATCCCTTGAGACTCCAGGGCATAAGCCCTCTGGTGGTTAGGCATGATGTTTACATACATAACACCAAATGTGTTTTCCTGGTGCCAGAGTTCGAATTTCTGGGGAGAAATATTGCGGCGGACGGCATCAGACCCACGGACTCCAAGACGGAGCCCATCAAGAATGCACCCAGACCACAGAATGTGACGTAGCTGTGTTCGTTCCTAGGACTTCTCAACTATTTACTGGGGTTGAGCACTTTGCTGGAACCATTACATTTATTGCTATGCAAGGGTGATCACTGGGTCTGTGGGTAAATCTCAAAAGACAGCCTTTAACAAGGCCAGAAACCTGCTATGTTCCAACAAGTTACTTGTATTGTATGACCCGTGTAAACGTTTAGTACTGGCTTGTGACACATCTTCGGTTGTGTTACAGCAAGCCAATGGGTCAGGCAAACTGCAACCGGTTGCATATGCGTCCAGATGTTTACCTAAGGCTGAAAGAGCCTACAGTATGGTTGGGAAAAAAGCATTAGCATGCATATATGGGGTTAAGAAAATGCACCAATACCTATTTGGGCTCCGGTTCGATCTCGAAACCGTCCACAAGCCGCTCGTTGTTCTCAGAAAGCAAAAGTTATTAACACCAATTCTTCATCCCGCTTCCAAAGATGGGCACTAACGTTATCTGCGTACGATGATGTAATCCGCCACAGACCAGGCACTGAGAACTGCGCTGATGCCCTCAGTCGGCTACCATTGCCCACTACTGGGGTGGAAATGGCGCAACCCACAGACTTGCTGCTTGTAATAGTTGCTTTTGAGAGCGAGGGGTCACCCGTCACGGCTCGCGAGATCAGGACCTGGACTCGCAGGACCCGGTGCTATCACTAGTAAAAAGCTGTGTCCTCAATGGGAGCTGGTCGGCGGTCCCAGGGGAAATGCAAAACGAAGTTAAGCCATTCCACCAACGCAAGGACGAAATGTCCATCCATTCGGACTGCCTCCTATGGGAGAATCATGTAATTTTGCCCAAAAAAAGGCAGGGAAACGTTTATACATGACCTTCACAGTACCCACCCAGGCATAGTCATGATGAAGGCTATAGAAAGGTCACATGTTTGGTGGCCCGGCATTGACTCGGAATTGGAGTTATGCGGACACCAATGTAACATTTGCTCACAGTTGAGCAATGCACCAAGGGAAGCCCCACTGAGTCTGTGGTCATAGCCCTACAAACCGTGGTCAAGGGCCCACGTAGATTTCGTTGGCCCCTTTCTAGATGAGATATTCCTAGTAGCCTTGGATACTTACTCTAAATGGATTGAATGTACAATAATGTCGTCATGTGCATCCACTGCCACCATTGAAAGCCTCCGGGCCATGTTCGCCACCCATGGTTTGCCCGACGTCCTTATAAGAACATAAGAATTAGGAACAGGAGTAGGCCATCTAGCCCCTCGAGCCTGCTCCACCATTCAATAAGATCATGGCTGATCTGGCCGTGGACTCAGCTCCACTTACCCGTCCTCTCCCCGTAACCCTTAATTCCCTTATTGGTCCTTGTTAGTCATATAGAAACATAGAAACATAGAAAATAGGTGCAGGAGTAGGCCATTCGGCCCTTCTAGCCTGCACCGCCATTCAATGAGTTCATGGCTGAACATGCAACTTCAGTACCCCATTCCTGCTTTCTCACCATACCCCTTGATTCCCCTAGTAGTAAGGACTTCATCTAACTCCTTTTTGAATATATTTAGTGAATTGGCCTCAACAACTTTCTGTGGTAGAGAATTCCACAGGTTCACCACTCTTTGGGTGAAGAAATTCCTCCTCATCTCGGTCCTAAATGGCTTACCCCTTATCCTTAGACTGTGACCCCTGGTTCTGGACTTGCCCAACATTAGGAACATTCTTCCTGCATCTAACCTGTCTAACCCCGTCAGAATTTTAAACGTTTCTATGAGGTCCCCTCTCATTCTTCTGAACTCCAGTGAATACAAGCCCAGTTGATTCAGTCTTTCTTGATAGGTCAGTCCTGCCATCCCGGGAATCAGTCTGGTGAACCTTCGTTGCACTCCCTCAATAGCAAGAATGTCCTTCCTCAGGTTAGGAGACCAAAACTGTACACAATACTCCAGGTGTGGCCTCACCAAGGCCCTGTACAACTGTAGCAACACCTCCCTGCCCCTGTACTCAAATCCCCTCGCTATGAAGGCCAACATGCCATTTGCTTTCTTAACCGCCTGCTGTACCTGCATGCCAACCTTCAATGACTGATGTACCATGACACCCAGGTCTCGTTGCACCTCCCCTTTTCCTAATCTATCACCATTCAGATAATAGTCTGTCTCTCTGTTTTTACCACCAAAGTGGACAACCTCACATTTATCCACATTATACTTCATCTGCCATGCATTTGCCCACTCACCTAACCTATCCAAGTCGCTCTGCAGCCTCATAGCATCCTCCTCGCAGCTCACACTGCCACCCAACTTAGTGTCATCCGCAAATTTGGAGATACTACATTTAATCCCCTCGTCTAAATCATTAATGTACAGTGTAAACAGCTGGGGCCCCAGCACAGAACCTTGCGGTACCCCACTAGTCACTGCCTGCCATTCTGAAAAGTCCCCATTTACTCCTACTCTTTGCTTCCTGTCTGACAACCAGTTCTCAATCCATGTCAGCACATTACCCCCAATCCCATGTGCTTTAACTTTGCACATTAATCTCTTCTGTGGGACCTTGTCGAAAGCCTTCTGAAAGTCCAAATATACCACATCAACTGGTTCTCCCTTGTCCACTCTACTGGAAACATCCTCAAAAAATTCCAGAAGATTTGTCAAGCATGATTTCCCTTTCACAAATCCATGCTGACTTGGACCTATCATATCACCTCTTTCCAAATGCACTACTATGACATCCTTAATAATTGATTCCATCATTTTACCCACTACCGGTATGTCAGGCTGACCGGTCTATAATTCCCTGTTATCTCTCTCCCTCCTTTTTTAAAAAGTGGGGTTACATTGGCTACTCTCCACTCCATAGGAACTGATCCAGAGTCAATGGAATGTTGGAAAATGACTGTCAATGCATCCACTATTTCCAAGGCCACCTCCTTAAGTACTCTGGGATGCAGACCATCAGGCCCTGGGGATTTATCGGCCTTCAATCCCATCAATTTCCCCAACACAATTTCCCGACTAATAAGGATTTCCCTCAGTTCTTCCTCCTTACTAGACCCTCCGACCCCTTTTATATCCGGAAGGTTGTTTGTGTCCTCCTCAGTGAATACCGAACCAAAGTACTTGTTCAATTGGTCCGCCATTTCTTTGTTCCCCGTTATGACTTCCCCTGATTCTGACTGCAGTGGACCTACGTTTGTCTTTACTAACCTTTTTCTCTTTACATATCTATAGAAACTTTTGCAATCCGTCTTAATGTTCCCTGCAAGCTTCTTCTCGTACTCCATTTTCCCTGCCCTAATCAAACCCTTTGTCCTCCTCTGCTGAGTTCTAAATTTCTCCCAGTCCCCGGGTTCGCTGCTATTTCTGGCCAATTTGTATGCCACTTCCTTGGATTTAATACTATCCCTGATTTCCCTTGATAGCCACGGTTGAGCCACCTTCCCTTTTTTATTTTTACGCCAGACAGGAATGTACAATTGTTGTAGTTCATCCATGCGGTCTCTAAATGTCTGCCATTGCCCATCCACAGTCAACCCCCTAAGTATCATTCGCCAATCTATCCTAGCCAATTCACGCCTCATACCTTCAAAGTTACCCTTCTTTTAAGTTCTGGACCATGGTCTCTGAATTAACTGTTTCATTCTCCATCCTAATGCAGAATTCCACCATATTATGGTCACTCTTCCCCAAGGGGCCTCGCACAATGAGATTGCTAATTAATCCTCTCTCATTACACAACACCCAGTCTAAGATGGCCTCCCCCCTAGTTGGTTCCTCAACATATTGGTCTAAAAAACCATCCCTTATGCACTCCAGGAAATCCTCCTCCACCGTATTGCTTCCAGTTTGGTTAGGCCAATCTATGTGCATATTAAAGTCACCCATTATAACTGCTGCAACTTTACTGCATGCACCCCTAATTTCCTGTTTGATGCCCTCCCCAACATCACTACTACTGTTTGGAGGTCTGTACACAACTCCCACTAACGTTTTTTGCCCTTTGGTATTCTGCAGCTCTACCCATATAGATTCCACATCATCCAAGCTAATGTCCTTCCGAACTATTGCCTTAATTTCCTCCTTAACCAGCAATGCTACCCCACCTCCTTTTCCTTTTATTCTATCTTTCCTGAATGTTGAATACCCCTGGATGTTGAGTTCCCAGCCCTGATCATCCTGGAGCCACGTCTCCGTAATCCCAATCACATCATATTTGTTAACATCTATTTGCACAGTTAATTCATCCACCTTATTGCGGATACTCCTTGCATTAAGACACAAAGCCTTCAGGCTTGTTTTTTTAACACCCATTGTCCTTTTAGAATTTTGCTGTACAGTGGCCCTTTTTGTTCTTTGCCTTGGGTTTCTCTGCCCTCCACTTTTACTCATCTCCTTTCTGTCTTTTGCTTTTGCCTCCTTTTTGTTTCCCATGCTTCACCAGCTCGGAATTCAACGAGTTCATGACCCGCAATGGCATCAAGCATGTCAGGTCTATGCCATTTAAGCCCACATCCAATGGTCAAGCGGAACGGGCAGTCCAAACCATCAAGCAGAGCTTGAAACCCGTGACGGACGGTTCCCTGGAGACCTGGTTATCTCGGGTCCTGCTCAGCTACCGGACACGCCCCCACTCACTCACCGGGATTCCCCCTGCAGAATTATTAATGAAGAGAGCACTCAAAACCAGGCTCCTTAGTCCACCCGGATCTCAATGATCATGTAGAAACCCGGCGGCACCGGCCTAACATGTACCACGATAATGCGGCTGTATCGCGTGACATCGAGGTTAATGATCCTGTGTTTGTTCTCAATTATCGTCATGGTCCCAAATGGATTGCTGGCACTGTTTTAGCCAAGGAGGGGAATAGAGTGTTTGTTGTTAAACTGTTGAATGGGCAAACGTGCAGAAAGCACTTGGATCAGACCAAACTGCGATTCACGGACAACCAAGAACAGTTTGAAGAAGACTTTACCATCTATGATCCACAACACACACCCAACCAGCAATCGACCTCGCTGTCAACCACGAGAATGAACCCACCATGCCCGACAGTCCGATCAGACCAGCCGCGCTGCCGTGCAGCAATGATCCGACCGACTCACCCATGCCAGGTCTTCAACTCAGACAATCAATCCGGGAACGCAGAGCGCCAGATCGCCTCAACCTGTAAATAACTTGTACATAAGACAAGTGGGGGGTGGGGGGGGGGCGGGAATGATGTTATGTATGTAAACTTTATCAATGTGTAAGACTTGCCACCAGGGGGCGCACCTGGGAGATCCAAGGGTCACCTGCACACCCTGGGCAAGCAGCTATAAAAGGCTGTCCACCATGCTGCCTCCTCTCTCTGGAGTTACAATAAAGAGACCGAGGTCACAACACTTTGAGCTTACAGCGTACAGTCTTGTGGAGTTATTCTGAACATAACACTGTCTATTTCTGTCTTAAATTTATTCAATGACCCAGCCTCCACAGCTCTCTGAGGCAGTGAATTCCACAGATTTACAATCCTCAGAGAAGAAATTTCTCCTCATCTCAGTTTTAAATGAGTGGCCTCTTATTCTAAGATTATGCCCCCTAGTTCTAGTCTCCCCCATCAGTGGAAACATCCTCTCTGCATCCATCTTGTCAAGCCCCCTCATAATCTTATACGTTTCGATAAGATCACCTCTCATTCTTCTGAATTCCAATGAGTAGAGGCCCAACCTCCTCTACCTTTCCTCATAAGTCAACCCCCTCATATCTGGAATCAACCGAGTGAACCTTCTCTGAACTGCCTCCAAAGCAAGTATATCCTTTCGTAAATATGGAAACCAAAACTGCACGCAGTATTCCAGGTGTGGCCTCACCAATACCCTGTATAACTGTAGCAAGACTTCCCTGCTTTTATACTCCATCTCCTTTGCAATAAAGGCCAAGATTCCATTGGCCTTCCTGATCACTTGCTGTACCTGCATACTAACCTTTTGTGTTTCATGCACAAGTACCCCCAGGTCCCGCTGTACTGCAGCACTTTGCAATCTTTCTCCATTTAAATAATAACTTACTCTTCGATTTTTTTTTGCCAAAGTGCATGACCTCACACTTTCCCACATTATACTCCATCTGCCAAATTCTTGCCCGGTCGCTTAGCCTGTCTATGTCCTTTTGCAGATTTTTTGTGTCCTCCTCACACGTTGCTTTTCCTCCCATCTTTGTATCGTCAGCAAACTTGGCTACGTTACACTCGGTCCCTTCTTCCAAGTCGTTAATATAGATTGTAAATAGTTGTGGTGTCTATCTCCACCTTAAATATATTCAATGACCCAGCCTCCACAGCTCTCTGGGGCAGAGAATTCCACAGATTCATGACCCTCAGAGAAGAAATTTCTTATCTCAGTTTTAAATGGGCAATTCCTTATTCTGAAACTATGCCCCCTAGTTCTAGATTCCCCCACGAGGGGAAACATTCTCTCTGCATCTATCCTGTCAGGCCCCCTCAGTATCTTATGTTTGAATAAGATCACACCTCATTCTTCTAAACTCCAATGAGAATAGGCCCAACCTGTGCAACCTTTCTTCATAAGTCAACCCCCTTACATGTTGGCTTCTGCATGTACATAAACAACAAACTATTTTTCGAAAGTACTTCATTGGCTGCGAAGGGCTCTGGGATGTTTTCTGGACATGAAAGATGCGCTGAAACTCCGAGTTTTCTGTCAGGAGCTGTGTTGGGTTGGGGTCAGATTCTGGCAAAGGCACCAAACGGAACTAAGTGATCAGCTGCTCGCTGTTGAAGCTGACAGGTCACTGCCTGTAAGGTTACCCGAGAGAAACACAGAGCCAAGTACAGCTTGTCCTGAAGGACGCTGTAAGTGATCCTGCCCCGAGCTGATAGCACAGGCCCAGAGCACAGCCTGTGATCGGGCTGTTGTAGCGCGACCTACAAACCCCCCCGATGGGATTGTCGGAGAACAAGAGGGAGAGGCCAGGAGGAGGAGCCCCTTGTGGCTGCACTTTGTGGAGGGGGGGTTCAGGCTGCTCTGAGTAACGTTCCTCGTGCTTTCTGCTGTCTAGACACACTGCAACGGTATCACTCGCGTTTGGTAACCCAACTCTGTAAATGTATTTTTAATAAGTATTATCCGAGCGCCCTGGGA